>NW_027176705.1:3705000-3878108 GCF_023349555.1 Cebidichthys violaceus
TCGATGCTGGTTATTAATTGACCAGACAAAGAGTTATCCGAGAAAGCCGGTTGTTTCATGCTGATAACGACAGGCACTGTCTCCGCCTCTCAACGAGTCTTGATGGCAAAAGTAGACAGAAAAGAAAGACTGTCCAGGAATGAGATGATGTCCACAACACTTGTCTTTCAAAAGTGTGCAAGTGTAAGAGGCCGTTGTACCTCTTTGTTGCAAAAGAAGAATGTGCTTGCACTTATTTACATCAGATTGCAATTCTGATGATAAATGTTCTCACTGGTGGCCCCGTCTTGAGAAAGTGGTCTTAAGACTTGGATTATTTTACTAAATTTAACACTTTGCACAGAGTATATAGACCGCTTTGCGCGTCTGCTTGTGCTGTGCACCAGCTAAATGTGTCCCCAGTGCAACATAGGACTTAACAATAGTTCCTATCACATATAAAACAAAACGAAAATCCTTTTTTATTCATAAAAACAAGTTGTACAAATAATTATATATAAACAAGCATATTAAATAATGACAAAAATTATATTTATGGCAGTTAAAGCTACTGGTTCACTTATCAAAGCTGCTGTTCACTATTTAAAGACAAAGTCCATCCTCCTTTCTTTGTTAGTAAAGAGTTTAATCCCACGGTTGTTCAGTACATCCGTGCGTTTTAGTTCCAGTAAGAAGTCCTTCTCGATTCATGGACGCCAGTGATGACAGTCGAGCCTCCCCAGTTGTATTTCCTGAATACATTATATGTTTGAGGGCTGAAAATGTCCGCTCCACAGAGGCAGTAGATATTGGGATTGTCACCGCCCAACATGTCACAATAGCCCACTGACCAATCACAAATGGCTAGGCCAGCTGGAAGGCTCTGGCATGTCAAAGAATATGTCCAACATGTCAAACAAAAAATCTGATTGGTTGAAGACTATGACAATCAAAATAACATCCCCATTTATTAAACTGCAAAGGGATTCACTTGTATGTCTTTTTTTTACTTAGAGACAGCATAGGGGTAAAATCTGATTGGATAAGAGCTCTACTTAAAACAAGTTGTGCTGGAAGCAGAGCTGCAGGCTGGAACCAGAGCAATTGAGGAAGACAGTAGCTGTGCAATGAGAAATAAAGCTAATGGGAAAAATAATTAGAATACATGTAGTGTATTTGTGAAAAATTATTAAATTATAAAATAGCTATAACTTCGTGATTCTGTCTAGGCCAGCAGAGAAGGCTTTGCTGGCCCTGACGGCCCACCACTGACTGAAAGGTGTGTGCAGTCAGAGCGACTCAGTATCCTCAGTATTACTCCACTATGTCTTTACAAAGCAAATAGTTGTTTGCAGCTATATTAATGCTCTATATGTCATATAGGGAACCTAATACAAAGGTGACTGTTGCTTGCAGTCTTGTCTTGGAACAAAACCACCCCTCTACATGTAGTGAACACTACTTCCTGCATTGGTGAGCATGGAAATGGTGAGCAGCAGAATCATCCAGTATGGAAGTAATTCCTTTGGATACTGTGCTGGGTTTGAGAATGTTTCAACCGCACATGCTCTTTTTAAAGTAGGTGAGAGTGGGATTATGTATAACATTTACTTTGGTTTATCTTTGTAAGATTGTGGGCCAGGCTCATGTGTGGCCTGTCTCTGCCAAAGTTCCAGTTATTGATGATGAGTTTCCTGTTCCAACCAAAAAAATTAACTGATGTTTTTTTTTATTTAGTCAGCTATTACCACAGTCAGGGAAGAAGCCTCAAGTTGTGTAAAGGTGTGTGTAGGCGGGGTTGTGTTTAGGGCAAGCACTAGTATTCCTTAACCCGTAAAGTAAAAGTGGTCTTCTCTGGTTGGCAGTGTGTTTTCTTTTGTTCCGGGAGGTCGGCGGGTGGAGCCACGTCAGAGATGCAGTACACCTGTGTAGTGCGAGTGCACTCAGGAGTCTGTCAATCAGACTCTTTCCCTGATGCCAACTGACATCACACAGAACTTCCCCACACCCCTGACTTACTCACAGACATACCTTTTTGTATTTTATATATTTAATTTAAACATTTAGTATTAAGCACTATAGAAGAAGAATAGATGCGTGTGTGAGTGTGCTTTGCTTTAGTTCAGCCTTTACCATGAGAAGCAGAGCCTCAACTTAAACACAGAACTGAGAGAATCCATGTCTGCTCAACTTTGACTTGGTATGAATATGACTACATTCAAACATCAACCGCAGCACTCATCTTTCGCTTTTGCTCCACCGCAGGTCCTCACCTCCAGCACTACTTTGCTATTTTCCTCTTACTGATTGAAAAAATCTAAAAGTGTCCAGTAAAACAGGGGTCTTTGCCCCTGTAGCCTGGCATTACCAAGAGTCCTATTATCCTCAGTGATAGCTGTGTGACCTGGACACACACACACACATGAACAATGGCACATCGATCACACATCACTACATTCTGACATTCTGAAGACGCCCATGCACACACACATGCACACACACATGCACACACAAGCACAGCCACAACAAAAACATTGATTTGCCCACCTCCCTCTGCAGAAAAACACTGCCAATCTTCACCAGGCTGTAATTTTATGGCACAACAAAATGAAAGGGTAATTTTCGCGGGATAGTGAAGGAGAGGCACAATCGGAGATAAAGGGACAAAGTTTGGTGTCTGAAAGGCCGGTGATGATGATAGCAGCCGTGCAGGGAGAGAGAAAGGAGAGAAAGAAAGGCCGTTTGACAAGGCTGACAGCCTCACGCCTCGCTACCCAGCTCAGCACAGAAAGACAGGTGCTAAAACACTGCAATTTAGATAGTTTACTGGCCATTGTCAAAACACTAGCGCAATCTGTGGAGGGTTTAACGGGTTTAAAGTCACTCAGTGCAGGAACCCCACCACCTCCACCACCTTCTACTTATTACTTTCCACTGCTGGTTCACAGACATTTGGGGTCTATTAGATTTAATGAAAAAACGTGTTGAAAAATGTTTACAAATCACCAATAACACTGCTGCTTTAAGATACCATTTCTGTGTGGCATTTTTATCATGGTATAATATTATACAGCTCCTAATTCATACTTTTATTGATGGTCTTCCTTTTGTCTATTAATTTATATATTAATCTGTGTATTTTTAATAGTGCATTACTATGACTCTTGCTTAGTATGACAAAATGTAAAGCTGAATGATGTTCTGGTTTCTCAAAAAAGAGTCATACTTGATGCAAACTGTTTGCACAGCAATATGTTGTACTCACTTATAGTAGAAATAGATCTTATGTTTTCCTATTATATATTTTGACAACCACAGTAGGCTTTAGCATCTTAACACAGATACACAACATACAATAGAAATACGGTGTTTGAAAGCCACAGCACAAGATTATGTCAGAAATGGTATCATAGTATATGAGTGTGTCCAGATGATTGTATTGTGATTAGTCACTGTTGCCACTTTCTTCTCGCTCTGTCCTCCTTTTTGTGCCAGATAGTATCAGTTTATTGTGCAGCACTGATGAAGAGAATCCATACCTTTTATTCAGTTTGAAGGAAGGCCAGAATTGATTGATATTGATAACTTCAAATTTTCAAAAGGTTTGCAGACTGGAAGATGTCCAACATTTTCCACTTTTCCTGCCCTCACAGACAGAAAGGGGTGCTGTCTCTGTACTGATGAATACACTCTGCAAAGCCAAGAAGTCTCTGACAGTTAATCAGTTTTTCTTTTCTTTTGTATTTCCACTTGTATCATGTATTACCTCCTCTCTGTTTGGCTGTTTTACTGATATTAGATATACAACAGTATGGCTGCACCTGGCTTCCTGCATCATTATAGACACAACATACATACAATTGGAACCCTTTCAGCTAAAAATGATCTTTGAACAAACCAAAACATCACATTAATATGTGACTTTTATATGAACTGACATCAACGTTAGGATAAAAATAATAATACTTATAATAATAGTATTTTCAATCGCTCTGAATAATAAAAATCAGCAGTTTATAGGCAATGTTGCTGTGCAGGTATTCAGATAAATAATGAACTTGAAATATATAATTCATAAATAAATAAATCAGCTATATGTGATTGAGTCGATTTGATGTCTGTGAACCTGGAAAATGTACAAAAAGCAATCGGGAGCCGTCAAGTTTAGCTGCAGCTTAACTACATATTTAACAGGGGTTTTCACAAGATGGTTTTGATGTGTTTTATTTATTTTTAGCCGGACCAGCATCTGTCCGTCAGTCCACTACTTTTGGTCCAGACTGAAATATCTCAATATCTACCAGATGGATTGTCATGACATTTTGTACAGATATTTGTGTTCCCTTCAGGATGAATTGTAAGCACTTTGGGGATCCAAGCGTACCATGATTCATCATCCCACTGTTGTTAAAGAAGTGTCCATTTGGGCTGAAACTACCCATTTTTATGGATTTTACTGGTTTTGTCTAAATTTAATGATTTAGGTTTCCCTGTCCTAAATATACATTTGGGACAACAGAAGAAGATAAACAACAAGAAAGAAAGACTGACCAAGAGAACAAAAAAGAGGGGAATGGGCGTTTCTGAGCAAAGTGTAGGGTTAGATTGGGTTGCTGACTGAATATCGATGATATAGTTGGGAGAAAGGAGAACAAGTGCAATTGGAGAGGCCTCGAGGGAACTGAGCTGACCAGAAGTGGGTTGTAATCAGAAAGATAGATAGATGGATGGATGGTTGGATGGATGGATGGATGGATGGATGGATGGATATAGATAGATAGATAGATAGATAGATAGATAGATAGATAGATAGATAGATAGATGGATGGATGGATGGATGGATGGATGGATGGATGGATGGATAGAGGTGTGGTGTGATGAGGAGAGATACGAATTTGGGGGAGGGGTCGCCGCTGAGAGGTCGTAACCTTGAGTATTGATCTGGTTTTGTCATTTCCATGGCGACTGGAGGCCCTTAGTCTCTGACCTGCTGGAGTACATTAGACCTGAGATCCATAACGCCTGTTTGTTCATTCTTTCACCCCCTCTCTCTGTCTCCCTCTCTCCTCTGCTTCTCTTCCTCACACACATACTGTGACACACCTACACAGAGGTGCAAACACACTCGTCAATACACACACACACACACACACACACACACACACACACACACACACACACACACACACACACACACACAGCTGCTCATCCAAGCACAGGAAGAAACTGAATTAAACCTTAAAAACAATCTGGGCCTACAGAGAGGACAATTCATCATGATCTCTGTGTGTCAGAGGTGTGTGTGAGTATGTGTATGTATGTGTGAGCGGTGGGGTGAGGAGGTGGAAGGGGGTGACTGCAACACTCCAGCCACTGACCAGTTGTCCACACGCACACACACACACACACACACACACACACACACACACACACACACACACACACACACACACACACACACTGTGCTCACATCACAACACTGATCTTTAAACACTCATCCACATTCCAGCCAAGGTCAGCTAGATTGTAAATGAAGCTACATATCTGGCCAGCAGTTTGTGTAAATGTGTGTGTGTGTGTGTGTGTGTGTGTGTGTGTGTGTGTGTGTGTGTGTGTGTGTGTGTGTGTATGCAAGAGAAAGAGGGTGAGTGAGAGAACGGAAGAGGAGACGAGAGATAGATGGGGGGATAGGAGAGACGAGAGTGAACAGAGTTCAGTGCCTGAACCAAATCAAAGAAGTGTGTTAGAGATTGGCTAATTCAACTTCATTCCACACTTACTTTTCTCTCATTGCAGCCTGGCAGCAATTACTTTATATCCATTTTTCTTAACTGTCTTCTTCCCTTATATCCCATTAAGAGAAGTACTAAATCCTCATCCTCTTCTCTGCGCTTTCTCATTTGCTCAACTCTTCCACTATCTGTCGCTCTCTTTGGCTTTCTTTTCTGTCTGTTTTCTGATTCGTTCTCCCTTTCTGTGAACATCCATCCCTCCTGGAGGCGACTGAGGGAGAAGAAGGGCTCTGTAGTTTGTCCGGCAGGCTGGCAGGGGCCTGCAGAGCCAAGGGGCACCCTCTTTGTGAGGAAATGATTTCCTCGGTGCTGAGGAGGACACTCCAAATCATCTCCAGCAATCTCAGTAATGGCCCTGAGACGCTGCTGCCTTTGTCCTGTAATGGTGACAGATGACTGGCTGGGAAGACGGGGCCGTCCAGACGCCTAGCGAAGGGGCGAACAAACCTCTGTGCGCACACACATGTACACACACACACAAACACTTGCATAAAACGCCACTCCACTGGCGGCCAGTGTGATTGCGGGTAATTGTCTCTTCTCGGGCTGTGGTGTTAGTGCTTATCCTTAACGATCACTCTCAAAGAGGAGTTCTAACTATCTGTCCTTTCAAAGGAAAGATGATTCCACTTTACAGAGTCACGCCTAAGCACCCCACCACCACCGCCACAGCCTCCTTAAAACATAAGAGCTATCTGACAATGCAGCTTTTGATGTGTGCATTAAAAGTGTTTTGACAGAGCATAGACGTGTGGGTATAACTTTATACATAAATTACATGTAAGTCTTCTGGAGTTAATGATTACTTGATAATTAATGTAAACAATAATTCATTCACAATTCACAATAAAAGTATGGATTGGTCTTTAGTAGAAGATCGTGCTCTTCCTGCGTCAGGAATAGATAGATGATCAAGTGAAAACATACATGATACATACATGATGATCAACATACAGTGTATGCATGGTGCTCAGGTGGGAGGGGAGAAAACTAAAGGTTGTGTAACATTTCAACATATAATGCAACAATTTTCAACATGAAATACAGGAGAACTGTGATTATATAAACTGCTTCTCCAAAAAAAGAGAATTCTACCATCATTAGTACTAATTAACTGTTAAAATAACACACTCTCTGCCTTTCACGATTACTTTTGAGCAGTACCAATACCAGTGAGAGAGGCCTTAATGATATGAATCATTAATCTCACTTGCAGACCAGGTTTGCATATCAAAACATGTGTTTAACATGTAACAACTGTATCTTTCCCCATTCGCATCTGGTTTCTATTCAAATATCCATCCTACTGTACATTAAAAACATGTTTAAACCCCCCCACCATTTTGGTTTGATGTTTTTTGTGTCTCGAGTTCCCCCCATTGTCTCCCTCACCAGAACATAAAAGACAGCTTTCGATCACAGGGTTGAGAACATGAATTAAATGGTTTGATGTGTACTAAAGTTCGACTTTTAGCCAAACAAGACTCAAACACATGTCAGTGACAGAATCAATGGGTGTAAATGGAGAAAGCCTGTCTTCTTGTTTCAGGACTGGTAAAGAAGAGGTGTGAGTTGTTCAGTTGCTGTCCCAGTGGTCTGAGGTGTTACCTTCACTTTAACTTGTTTGGTAGCTACCATATTCCTCCTCCGTCAAGTGTGGCAATGATCCAAACAGACTATTCACACAGACAAAAACGTCCATCTGGGTGTTTGATGCATTTTCGTCTTTTTGAGTTATTATTCTGTTTTCTTTATCAGAGTTGTAATCCGTTGTTGTACTCCCTCTGATCAAATACAGCTTTTTAGTGTTTAGTGTTATGTTTTACTCTAAATTTGTTGCAAGATTGAAATTGATAAGATTAATCATTTTCTACAAACATCTTGGGATGTATAATAGTATCGAAATTGACCTGTACTTGATAAGTGCATGTCTAATTCCTAAATTCCCAAATATATATTTAATAGCAGAATAGACTGCTGTCTTATTTTACATCCCTCATCTTGAAACTGCCCCAGCCTTTGTCCATTGCATGATCTTTAATTCCAGAACTGCAGAACACTATTAGTGCATCTCACCAATTGGAATCAACAGACAGAGGATATGGTCAATGGCGGCCTCCTCATTAGTAGATACCCACAGGCAGGCCTGAGGGCAGTTCAAAAGGCTTGGTCTGAATATCGCCTTGAAGAACGGATTTTTTTCTTAAATTCTTCTCAAACACTGCAGTCGTCATGTCTCACTCTGCGAAGCATGTAGGTGTAACACTCTGAGGGTCATTTGGGTCTGAGTTGTTTTTCCTCCCACTGTTCAGACTTGTCTTCACAGAAACAAGCCAGGATGTTTCTTGTCCCGCTTTCGGTCTCTTTGGTCCCCCACAGTAGATATTGAGACAGGACATGTGGCAGCACAATGCAAATACATTTGATGTCCTGTTGTTTCACAGATAAAAACATTCCTTAAGATTACAAATGAGTCCAATCCTACAATTCCTGAACTGTGACACTAAGGGCTTTTAGAATACAAAATTAACATGACAGATGCTTCTATACAGAGAACACATTCTCACACAGATGCTTCAAATTATGCAACTTGGTGCGCTGTATACACACACACTAGATGATCCACCGTGTCAGACTCCGAGGAGCACTGAAGCTTATTTGACACGTTGGGAGTAAGAACGGGTGGATACTGGAAACGAGGGCTCACTGATCACAGACATCAGCTCTCAACCTAAATGAACAGCATCCTCTTCTCATCATAACATCCCCCCTGTTCCATCCCTCCAGATTGTCCCGAAAACAATGCCTAATACCTCATGACAAACAAGCACCAATGACATAAGTGAGCAGGCCAATCAGTAAATAATAAATCGCTAACATAAGGAAGTTACCTCCTATTGATGAGGAAAGACATGAATTCACTCTAGAGTGCTATTGGGCCTAATGTATGGCATACACCTCTATCCAAGATCATGCACTTTTAAATAAATGTATTTCTATGAAAAAACTGTAATGCTGTGAAATGCTGAGCTATCAAAAAGTGGAAAAAATATGATACAATATTTGAGAAGTATCAGCCAGGTCTGAGTGTTCCTTAAACCTTCCTGGAAAACTGAGCTGAATAAGAGCACTCTCCTGAGGACGCTTACTGTAGAACTGTCTGGATAAACTGCACTTACAGTATGTTGTAAGTCTCTGTGAGTGTGAGTGTGCATGCGTGCGTGCGTGCGCGCGTGAGTGCGTGGGTGTGCGTGCGTGTGTTTGTGTGTGTGGCGACCTATGTGTAAGGCAGTGGAAAGTGGTCGGGTCTAAATTGCTTTATCGTTTGTGGATGAATTGAATAAAGTCCTATCTGGCTTTTTGGAATGTTACCACAGAGTTCAGGAAAATTGGTTAGCGGAGCAATCTCGCAGAAATTTACAAAATCCTGTTATGCACTCACCATGCGCTCGGTCAAGGCTGTTGTGGAGAAACATCTCATCGGTTTGGAAAATGATGAGTGCAACTTCATACAGAGACAAAGCAAATTCTTTAAATATCGTCTTGAAAGCAGGGATATAAATGAAAAGACAATTTCAAGAGTTTAAGTCTGGAAAACAAAAAGAAGATCAATCCAATTATAGGTTAATATTTTGCTTATGTACAGTAGATCATCACACCAGACACAACAATAGGTGCAAGTATATTGAGGGCAAAGAAAAAACAAAGTCAAATGCCTCTTAAGTGTACATTCACTTGGCCAACAAAGCTCATTCTGATTATGTGCCGTGCGAGATTGGAAAGCTTGACAGACGTAGCAACAGTAACTCCGGAGGTGGGCATTAATCAAGAGCTTTCTGTGTAAAAATGTTTTTTTCAACTGTAAAGAGTAACCTTCCACCCCTTTCAACCTCAACACATCCCACATAGACAACAGTTTATTGTTGTTACTGTAGCCAGGTCTATATTTGTTATGTACTCTTAATTGTGGCAAAAAAGTTTAGATGACTGTTTAAACAAGAGCCTGTGTGCATGCATGTGTGTGTCTGTGCATGTGTTTGTGTATGTGTGCGCGTGCTCTTTGCAAGGTGGGGCAATTTGATAAATGACGCCAAAGTAGAATAGACTGGTGTTCAGATGGCTTCAGCCTTGTAAAGATGTGACAAATGACGGAGCAGAAAGTATTGATTCCAATCTCTCTCTGGTGCAGTGTTTCACTGTGGAGGCTGCATGTGCACAGACACACACACACACACACACACACACACACACACACACACACACACTACATACATACAAGCACGTGGTCACATACACAAGAATAGGAGCCCAAGGACAGTATGCAATGAATGAAAGCATTCTGTGTAACCCTATGTACAGAATGAGAGCTTGATGTGTAAATTTGAGAATACGGATTGTCAATGAGACTGCAGTGTTTGAGACCATGGTGTGTGTGTGTGGGTGTAAAAAAGATTGGCGTCTATATGAATGTGTGTCAGTGACTTGTGTAATGTACTATATATCGATGCTTTTTGCTCACGTGACTGTGGTCTTTATGTATGTGTGTGTGTGTGTGTGTGTGTGCGTGTGTGTGTGTAAGTGTAGGTGTGTGTGTGTAGACCTGTGTTTCCTTTGTTAGTAGTCAGTGCTCGGATGCCAGCAGGAGTCCCTGGTCACACACATTAAAGTCTCATCTCACTGTGTTTTAAACCAGCTGTGTTTCTCCACGCCATCAAGAACATGCAGTTGCTCAGATTATATTTGTGTGTGTGGTGTGTGCGTGTCAGGCTGTTTGTCAGGGTGCATGGGAGTGTGTGCCGCGTTAGCATGATCACACAAGGGGGCAAAGGTCAAAGACAGCTAACCAGAAGGGAAGAGGAAGGGGGGAGCGGAACCGATCAGATGAGAGGGGAGAAGAGACAGGAAATAATCCAGTGCAGGGGGAAGGGGAGGACAGTCAGCCATATTTGCTCAACGGACCTGTGGATGGCTGGATGGATGGATGGATGGATGGATGGAGGTCACGGAAGGAGTCTGAAAGTGTTGTTTTTGTGTGGTGGGTGTGGGGTTTCCCTGTTACATGAAGGCATACATTAATTATTCAATCAACAGTGTCCTGTGGTTGCTTTAAAAACAACCTCCGAGCCTCCTACTTGCCACAAAGAGTCCCCTGAGTCCCAGGCAGTGGAGTATTGCTGTGTAGCAATGGATGAATGGATAGCAAGCTTAATAGTTAGATCTTTTTTTTTTTTTGTCTCACTGATATCATAAGATAAAAAGGTATACTTTCATTATGCTCTGATATGGCATACAGAGCTGAACAATTTTTCACATTGGCATATTATATCATTGCCCTATAGAGTAATAGAAAAGTGCTTGTTTTGGCCAATGCTGACCTTCACCATTTCCTGCTGCTATTTACTGTATTGGGTTTCATTTGTTAAAGAGGAAAAATAATGAGAGAGAAAGCCAGAGCAAGAGAAAAAGAGAGAGGGGAACCCTTCATGACCCCTCCCATCAGGCCTTCATCATAAAAACCCTCTGGCCACGACAAATATATTCAAAAAGTCATTCATAACAACTGCCATTGACATTGCAAACATAAAGGAATAAGTATACTCTCACTACACATGCACATATTTGGACTTTACAGACAAACTGTTCTTAACTATATGTGTAATAACATACTGTATCCTCTTCTTTTAACACTATGCATGTATTTTTGCCTCATGTACATTTTTATTCCATGTCAAAGACAAATTGACATTGCTTTGCAACTGACAATAAAGGTTTTCTGTGTCTGATTGTGACGGGGAGAAAAAAAGTGTGTTTGTGCGCAGAGTTTAGGCCTTGATTGTGTTGGCGACTGCATATTTATGAGCTGGGAGAAAAGAGAACAAGTGCAATTGGAGAGGCCTTGAGGCAGCTGAGCTGACCAGCAGAGGGTGGGACTTAGATGGATAGATTGATAGATGAATGGCTAGATAGATAGACTAAACTATTTTTGGTAGTTCTATGCCTAAAGCTATATGAAAAAACACTATGGGAAGCTAACGTGTGTGCATACACCCACAAACACAA
This sequence comes from Cebidichthys violaceus, assembly GCF_023349555.1. NCBI lineage: Eukaryota > Metazoa > Chordata > Actinopteri > Perciformes > Stichaeidae > Cebidichthys > Cebidichthys violaceus. Next base: position 3,716,832 of record NW_027176705.1, read on the forward strand.
TCATTACTGTCTATCAGTCAGTGCAGAAGGAGAATGTTCAGCAGGGGGTCAGTGCAGAGGTCAAAGGCATTCAGAGGACCAAACCCCCCTCTCCCACCCTGCATCACCGCCTCCCATCACCCTCGGTCACTCCCAATCAAGCTCTTCACACTCACCTCTCCTCTTCCCAATCTGTATGATGTGTGTGTGTGCAGCACCCAGGCATGCTGAAACACACCTCTTCCCCCTGATGCTCCCGAAGCTGCAGTGGAGGGAGGGCATTATTCCCAACCTTTGACATGGTTAGAATTGACTCTTCACTAGGCCTGTGCGGTCGCTCACCCTTGACCTCTGAGGTCATCCAGTCAAAGCCAGCCAATCAGGATGGTCTTTGATTCACTCCCCGAGCCTCCGCTCGGAGGGGAAGAGGTTGGGCTTACGGGGGGTGGGGGGAGCTGACCATAAAAACATACCACCCTGCTTTGGTGGAGCATATGTCGTAGCGTCTGCCTATCATGGTAGATCTGTAGGGTTTCACAGCAGCCTGCGTTGACAAGCCTCAGCTTGTGTGTGTGTGTGTATGTGTTGGTGTGTGTGTGTGTGTGTGTGTGTGTGTGTGTGTGTGTGTTTTCTAAACAGGATCACTATGTACCAAGTAGTGTGAGCTGAAAAGTGGGATTAGTGTAAATTGGGAATAGACAAACCAGAGAGTTCCATCTGATCTTACAAATGCAAGATGGCCCCCTATGTGAAACACACCAGGAACATACATTCCGGTTGGGACGGATGTTCCTGCCCTATAGCCTCCTGCTGGTCTGGTTAGGTCTCGGGGAATGGAGTTTACTGGAAAGTGATGGAGAATCCTTACGGTCATGACCGTTGGTGTAATCTAATGACCGCTCACTCAGAGCAGTGGGGAGGAGGAGGAGGTGGAGGCCAGGGGGGGGAGTGGCAGGAGGGGGATGGTCAGGAAGGATGGGTGATGGGGTTTGGAGCGAGGGGGGGTGTGTGATCTTCTGTCCTCAGGACTGACCGGCTGGTGTTGACCTCTATTCGATCAAATCAGATAACCAGCTCTCAGTCAAAGGCATTGTCTTGTCGTGTGCCACTGAAAACCTAATACAGGTTCAGATTCATCCTGGACTGGACACACAGAATGTTTCATTAATTATTTACCGGAAAGAGTTTGCAATTCAGACTAACCTTATTCTCTTCCTTGCCTGTTGAGGAGGTTTGTTCTGCTTCTGACTTTTATAGTTACTTGATTGTAGGTGAGCCAGGGAGCACTTAATGTTCACAAAGTTGTAAACACAAAAAAATACATCTGAAATGATGGTTCAAGACTCTCTGTGCATGGTAGAATACATTCATTAATTGTGTGTGTGTGTGTGTGTGTGTGTGTGTGTGTGTGTGTGTGTGTGTGTGTGTGTGTGTGTGTGTGTGTGTGTGTGTGTGTGTATGTTGTATGTGTGTGTGGCTACCCTGCTGACCTCCAAGGATTTATAGGCTGCAAGTGTGAGAGCTTTGACACAGAGATATATCTGCAGGACCCATTGTGTTAATGCAGTGTGTGTTTGTGTATGTGTATCTGTCTCTCTCAGTCTATCTCTCTTGCTCTGTGTGTGTGTGTGTGTGTGTGTGTGTGTGTGTGTGTGTGTGTGTGTGTATATGTGTGTGGGACAGGGATTAATTCCATTAGTGGTCTAGTGCTACGGGAGATGAGCAGGGATTGACAGAGCTGCAGTCGTAATGAATTGGCTCTGGCAGCATCACTCAGCCTATAAGTTCTCTCCCTCTTCTTCCCCACTTCTCTCTCCCCTCTCCCAGCAACACTTCCATCCAACTGCCTCTCAATAAACACGCCCTCGTTAGGGCCTGGCTCGCTAATCACCGCACTTCATTACAGCCGTGTTCGCCGCTTTCATTACAACTGCTGTGCCTGCAAAACGCCAGGTTATATTTGTATTTTCCACTGTCTTCTCTCTATTGCTGTTGGGCCACATTCACAAAATGACTAATTATCTGGGAGTCACCCTATCGCATTTTGTTTTGAGTAAAGGAATTCTCTGTTTAACACTTGTGAACACAGACTCCAATAAATGTTAGAGTTTTTCACACTTGAGCTGACTTTTTGGATCCAAACCTAGGATGATGATGGGGTCATTTTTCCAGCCTCACAGACTTGAACTTGAAAATTCTTTTATGTGCTGCTCTACGTTTCCAGCCTTTGTCACACATATTCAAGAAAAGTATCATACAGTTTCTCAAGTTTTAAGCATAGTGGCGGCTGGACAGCCGACAAAGGAGAAGAACGGGATGCGGACCTGAAGCCTCTGGGCAACATCACTGACCTTTTAGGTGGAGAAAGCCCCTGCTCCTGTGGTGGGGGAACCCCGCTGGTTGCTGCAGAGCCATCCAACCCAGTGATAAAGGAAACCAAAGTGGCGGGGGGCTCTGAAAGGGCATACAATGTCGATACAGGAGGAGGAGTGGTCTTCTGGTCCCCCACCAGCACGCTGAAGATGAACACACTTGGGGTCTGTAGGTCTTTATCTGAGGGTCTTGAATCGTTGCCCTTTGTGTGCATTGTGTGATGACTGAATGTGATCCGATGTAACAATCAGGTCTGAATGAACTGCACGCCTGATGATAGCTGATGCAGATGGCACTTTTCTTTCAAAAGGGGATGAGCCTTTTGCGAGCTTTTCAAAATTGTCATATAACACACAGTGTACTTAGTGGTGTTTAGAAGTTCAGCTGGTTTGTGAACAGGCGAAGGGAGCATCTGTGTTACCTGAATGTCTCCCACCCAGCTGTAAATTCACACCTAAGGAACTTGTTAATTTATTGAAGCTTTCTCACCTCTGAAAGTGCCAAATTCAAACATGTTTGAGAACAAAATCTGGACTCCAATGACGGAACGGGGGAAAACTGGATTTATTTATTTAATCTCAACACTGTAGCTGTCTTGAAGTTTCAACAATCTTCAGCCGTCAAGGAAATGTAGATGTTAAAATATGAAGCAACTTTATATGTATTTTGCAAGTGATATTGCTCCACCATCTCTCATTTGATCATCACTTTGTCCCCTATGAAATATTTGAAAAATAATTATAGCAGTAGAGTGTGTAGGCCATATTAGCAGCTTTTCCACTTCATGCTATAAATCCACAGGACTTCTGCACATTCATTCATCATTACAACCAGGTCAAATTTCATCAGTGCAGACATTTTGGAGGAGAGTGTATACATCATTTTTTGAATAAGATGAGATTTGTTTGTGGCCCATTAGATACATAAGTGCTTTTATATCTTGGAATCGACTAGTTGTTTCTTCTTTGTGTCAGTGCTTTGTACTGTACCTGTCCTCGGTTAGTTCCTGATGTTAGCCATTCTTCTGATCTTGTCATTTGCTCTTTTATAGGGACATTGATTCTGTAGGTCAGGTTTGCTGACCAGTCCCCTCCCCCCCTCAGAGACTCTTTCATGTTCCCAGCAGCAACCTGACACCTGCTTTGGACCCCAGCAGTCAGCTTCTATAATCCATACATCACACACACACACACACACACACACACACACACACACACACACACACACACAGGAACACACATAAATGCAAACAGCGCCGTCACAGACATCCTCCCGCAGGCACACGTATGGTCATGTCCACATCTGCACACACACACACCTTTCAACATACAAACACTCGACATGCAGACATTACGCAATTATTGACACTCTGCTGGACATCAATATTCTGGGACAAATTGATTGGCCAGGTTGTTGTGGTGTATGGAGTGTTTGAACACACTGAAAGCAATTCTCTTCACACTTACACTATACTGGCAACAGGCCATATGGCTTCAGGATAATACAACTTCACAGGCCATCACTTTTTTCAATGTTCACATCATTGTGGACCTGTCCAGAATGTACCCTGCCTCTCACCCAGCGCATGCTGTGATAGACACCAATCTTAAAATACCTTAAAGTTCACCGATTGGAAAAAAGAACTTCAGGTGCAGCATGTAATACAGCTTTACCAATTTTTATATCAAACAAATGTTTGCTGTTCAGTCTCCCACAGCTGTAACAGCGCTGTATTAAGTTACTGCTAATGATAACTAAACATTATATTGCTGCTGCAGTCGTAATTTTATCGTCATCAGTAGAAAGACGGAAGAGAAGTAGTCAAGCAGGTATTGGAAGCAAACATCCACGTTTCTACAGAGAGCTTATCAATAGAAAATGTGTTATTTATGCCAGAATATATTGCATATCTTAAATATATATATAGATATATAATATTTAATAAATATTTTGCCTCCACTTTCTTTACATTTGCCAATAAAGCGAACATGAGGAAAACCCAGTCGACAAACCAGAAGAAACTAGATCCAAGACGTATTGTTCTCTTCATAGAGCTCCTTTGACTCATGATGCAGTGTTTTCGGAACCTTGGTGCGCAGTGAGACTTGACTTTCCTCAGTGGTGATTTGTCCTGCACTACCATCACCTTAAAGAAGAACTCCTCCAGTTGTGCAGGTGAATGAAGTCTTAATGTTACACAAGTATGTATACTCAGCACCTGGGTGGTCACTGTAACAGATGTAAAAGAGACAATTTGTTGTAAATCATTTGCAGACTGTAAAGATAAAAAAAATTAGTTTGAACGTGTATGTTCATCTTTGGTATGACACAAAACACCCACTTAAGCCAAGAAGAGTCCAGGAAGTGATAGCAGTGTGAGAGAATGAAAACTCCACCAGGACGTTGTCTCATTGCGTGCTAATTGTGTCTTTAACTGCACTTTCCGGTGGTAGAGCAGGTGTCGAGCAGGGAGTCTTCATGCTGATGGTCTTCCAGCGGGTCCATATATGAAGTACCTTGTTAAGCTATGGTGGTCGATAGAGTCAACGGTGTTTGTGTGTCCTCATTAGCTGCAGGATGTCCCTCAGTAGGAGAGGGGAGGAAAGGAGGCCCTCATCGATGATGAGGTTGTGCAAGTGTGTGTGAGTGTTTGTGTGTGTGAACCATCACATTGATCGATCCCACTCATAATCTCCCATGACCCCCTAGGCAGCATGAATTACACCAGTGGGCAGTGTCTTCTATGTGTGCATGTGTTTGTGAGGCTGAGAGAGTAGGGGGTGGGGGTCTCTATAATTACAGCAGATGGAGATAGTATCTAAAGGGACCTGCACACTGGGGAAGCTGAGTGAGGGCAAGTGGATTAAGAGAAAGAAGAGGAGTGAAGCAAACAGAACAGTAAAGGAGTTCCTCTGCTCTGCTTTAGAAAACAGCAGGGCTCCTTGCTCCTCTCAAAAAGACTGTTTCAGGTGAAAGCTATGACCCCATTTTGGACTTGTCATCTCTTGAATCCACTTGACACATGATGCTGTTGGTATTTTGTTCGCTCCTAGCACAAGTACACAGATGCAGAAGATGAGACACACATACTGGTGGTTTTACACTATTCCCTGATTGACAGTTGGTGCCTGGTGATGTACAAAGTAATTTAGCAGTGGATCAGCAAAAGGCGGGGAAAACAACAACTTAAACATATACAAAAAAAATGGTTTTAAGTTATCAAAAAGTCATTGGAAATTAATTTTGAAGGAAAAGCATTCAACAAATTTGTTTACAAAACAAGTCTACTGTCATGCTAGGGGTGAGACTGCACTTATGCACAGCGGTGAGCACACACACACACACACACACACACACACACACACACACACACACACACACACACACACACCTTACAGTAGTTTGTTAATTAGCACTAAACACAGTAGTATAGCTGGGGCTGACAGGCATGTCATTCATTTTGCAGTTATTTGGTCATAAGCAAATAATTGGACAAATTAAAATGTTGACATGATGATGGGGGTAGATTAGAAATCAGGAGATTTACAAAGTTGTATAATTTGTCCTAAGGGGAACATGTATGTGTGCACAAAAGTTCTGGTAAATACGATAAACACAAATGTCAACCTCATGATGGCACAAGAATAAAAGTGGATGAATCAACCTAAAATGGAAAGGACCTGTTACAGGCAACTTAGCAAAACCTTTCAGCTGCATCGAGGATCCAAGCACTGAACTCTATCCAGTTTTTTCAGTTTACTTGTCTGATGAGTACAACTCCTTTTTATTGGGACTGCTGAATAAATAATTTAAATTTCCATTTTAATCAAACACTTGGCCTTTGTATCTTAGCACTTATTGTATTCGTATTAGTTTGTTGCACTTATTGTATTCATATTAGTTTGTTTCGGTACTGTACTTTTGCTCTGGTTCACGCTCTTAGATGCTTGTTTAAAAAAGGAGATGCACTTATGGCTTCTGGTGACTAGTAGTTCTCTTGAATACCTATGATGAATACAGTTATTGTAGTCGCTTTGAATAAAAGCGTCTGCTAAATGACTGTAATGTAATGTAATGTATCCCAGAATGATACACTCAGAGACAATTAGAGAATTTGTTCCAACTATTCCCAGCATTACAAGCATCCAACAGCAAATAAGGTGTGAAAAGTTTAGTTAAAGAGAGGGCCCAGAAATGAGTCTCAAGCACAGAGAGTTTAGCTTTATTATGGTTTGCTTTTTACGAGACAAGTGCTAAATCGCACCTTCTCCCTCAGTCCTTCAGCCCTTCAGCCCTTCAGCCCTTCCTGTTAATTTTCTTGGGGAGGAAAGAGGTTGGAGTTATATGAAGGTTGTCATATGAGTCGCCTCATACATCAAACAAGATGACCTTAGCCTCGGTGACAGTCAGGACAGGACGGTGTGAGTGTGGTAGTGTGTATTTGTGTGTTAATGTGTATGGTCACACGCATAGCAGATATACTAGTGTAATCGAGAGCATGGGCTCACTTTCTTGTTTTTCACATAATGTGGCTTGTTTGTGTACCTCACACTCAGCTCACCTTCTGTTTTTTTTTTCTAAGTCTGCTCATTTCTGCACAACTACACTGAATATGCTAATCAGAACATGTGAAATGGTAAGCGATACCAGGAAGCTGTGGTTTGCGCTAAGGGATATCCTCAGGTATAGGATTACACTGGCTGAAGATTATTATTGATTCGCTCATGGAGCTGTCAGTCTCCTCTCAGCTACTGGGAGCAGGGTGACTGACAGGGACGGGGTTGGGTGGCCCGCAGCCAACCAGGGGGAACCACTCCGCTGGATGGGCTGGGAAGATGGAGGGAGATTGAGAAAAGGATAACACAGAGGGATAAGGGTAATTGATGATTGTTTCAGCAGTGGAGTGGGAGGAAAGAGAAAGAAAGAGAGAGAGAGAAAGGGAGAGAGAGAGAGAGAGAGAGAGAGAGAGAGAGAGAGAGAGAGAGAGAGAGAGAGAGGCTGATGAACAGGAGATTGAAGAGAAATGACTGAGAGCAGAGAAAGGTAGGTGATGAGAGTCTGTTGGTGTACCTTCCCTGTCTGTGACAGGGAACATCCAGCAGGACAAATATGTAGATTTGTTACATTTTAAACTAAGGATGAGGACATTTGTATCAGTCCTTACTTCTGCTTTGAGGATTAAGACTTGGTTTAAGGTCTAATGGTATTATAGTTTTGATGATTAGGGCTAGCGTTACGAGCAGGAATGCATTTTATCAGTAAAAGTCATCAGAAGTACAGTTCTGTGTCTCAGTGTGTGCTTCTGTGAACAATGTATGTACATTGATTTTTTTTTGCTGTTGGTGCAGGAGTATTTTGTCTGACATCAATCACTGGCAATCATATTTCAAGGCCAACTTTTGTAGTGCACAGTCATCCAGTTTTTAGCTAAAAGGGAATTTTAGGATTTGGCAGTGCTGTTGAGCCCCATAAAAATCAGTATAGGCGTTGGCTGAGATCACTTTAGGCCAGAGTTGCAGTTGCGGGTCATCTGACGCCCATTGACCAAAAAGGACTTATTCCCATACATAAGCATTGCAAAAGGAAAGGCTGTAAAGGATGAAAGAAATAGGTTCTATAAAAATTAAGAAGTTTCAAAGAGCTGTGTAAGGAAATTGACTTTCTTACCATCCGTGTGTGCAGGAAGTCAACAGGATGTCAGGCAGCTGAGCCAGAGAAGTAAGTAAAGTAAGTAAAACTTTATTTGTATTGCACATTTTTAACACAGGTTACAAACTACCCAAGATAAGTTATGGGGACACAGTCCTCATTAGATTATATATTAGTGATAGTCAGTCAACGTTTGGTCAAGCAGTTAGGATACCTGGTTTTTACCCAGGTGGTCTGTGTTTGATTTCCAGTATGAGAACTACAGTGTTGATGGGGTCAAAGTAGCTGAGTCCATGGGGACTTGGCTTGGGAACTGTAGGGAGGACTGGTAGCTGCTGGAGAGATGCCAGTTCACCTCCTAGGCACTACCGAGGTGCCGCTGAGCACACCCCTAACTGCTCGCAGCACCTACTATGCAGCTGCACCATCGCGCTGGTATTTCCAGCAATGCATAGCTAGGTCCAGTTGGTCAGTTGGATCAGGCTGGTGGCATGTAGTCTGGGGTGCGTAAGTGAGTATGTGACAGGTGCTTTGTACTGTATAACTGCAAAATGATATAAAGTCACATGAATCACCTAATTTTATAAGTTATGGAGCAATATTCCAAACACATTGTTAGAAAGTGGTCAAAAAGCAAACAGAGATACGCAGATGTAAATATGCAATTGACTTAATGAAAACTATACATTTCGATAGCAAACATGTTTCTAACCAAGCATAATCAAACCAATAAGCACTCAGACATTCCAGCATGTGTTAGACATTCAACCTTGAATACAAACAAACAAGGCAGCCAGGAAAAAAACGCTGGCCCATAAACGTTTAACTGAGAGAGACATTTCACCCAGACAACTTTTAACGTGGAATGATTGTTGGTGCCAGACAGCGCGGTTGCTCCGTCTCAGGAAACAGACGCCCTAATTGGATTTTCATGCACTAAAGTGTCTAGTTTTCTAAAAGAGAAACACGTTGTATCTTGCTCAGGACCTTTGTATTATACAGGCAGCATACATTTACATTTAAGCCATTCAGCTGATGCTCTTTACTAGAGTGACTTACAATGAAAGGAATGACACCTAGTTCTCAGAGGAGAGTCTGTTTGTGTGTGTGTGTGTGTGTGTGTGTGTGTGTGTGTGTGTGTGTGTGTGTGTGTGTGTGTGTGTGTGTGTGTGTGTGTGCATGTGTGTAAATTCTTTTTGTATCTCAAAAAAGTCCACCTCCCTGCTCAACACTTTCACAGAAGCACTTTAATCAACCATCATCTACTGACCACAACACACACTAGCAGAAAGACACACACTAGCAAGCCTACAGGCACACACACACACACACACACACTACTTTCTTTTTCATACTTCTTTTATTCTGGCTTTGCCTTCACTCACTCACATACTCAATCTCTCTCTAAGTCTGTGTCTCTTTCTCGCACTATTGTTTTCACACACACACACACACAAACACACACACACACACACACACACTCACACATGATTCCCATAGAGTGCAGACGCAGGCATAAACAGTCACTCTGATATTATTAGACATTGCACTTAAGAAAGCCAGATGATTCATGTTTTTTATTTGATAACCATAAAAACAATAAAGTATGATTGCTGCACCCGCTCCTGCTGCAGCTTCCAGCAGGACAAGACGGAGGCCAATAAATGACAGCGTTGATTTCTGCTCACGCATTACCCTTTGCCATGTAAAATGATCCATATTCATCTGTAGAGACACAGGGAAAAGGGCTTTTAATACAACACTGACAGATGTATCACACTAATGAGCCACGGCAAACATACAAGTCACGCATGAAAAAAGAATGCACTACACACTTGCACACATGCAAATCTGAACATCTATTTTGAATTTTGAATGCTGTCGTGGAGCTGAAATGCAGTAAGATTGTAGGATTTTTTTCTTTTTTTTAAATGGAAAGCTGAAGAAAGAGTGAGCTTGTTCTTAAAGAATTCAGCTTTTTTTTATCACAGGTATGGCAAGAATATCCTGGACAAAGAAGGAAAATATTGTTTGATTAAAGGAAGAAAAATACCTCACTGGCCTTTGAATTACCAAATTGTCCAAAATATTTCTTTGATTACTGTCTTTAGTATTAGATTAGGGTTTATAGATATTCGATGTAAGACCAATAAAAGTACCACACCGTTTTGACATTGGGGAAGGCTGCATCCGACAATTGTTCTCAAATTGATTGAATCTGACATGGCTATACTCAACACAGAAGATTACCATATGTGGGGAGGTGACTAGGTATGCAGGATTTAAGCTTCTCTTTTAAAATAAGCTCTCTCTGTCCTTCACACAACTACTGCTATACCTTTTTGTGAGTGCAACCAAGTGCAACACCCTGTATGCCTTTTAGGAGAGACTGTCTGAAAGTGTGCACTGTTATCCCCATTTGTATGATTCATGGCGTCTCCCCCAACTCTTATGACCTCAAGCTTTTGCCCGGCCTTCGAGTGTGGCCATTTGGAAGAGCTATAAACACGTCTACCTTTAGACATGGTCCAAATGACTTATCGCACAAAGTTTGTTTCAAGCATAACCTGACCTTATTTCTAATACGTTTATGGGCAATTAATGTCCACAAGGAAAACCACTTAATTCCCTGTATGAAACATTTGCAAAATCACAGATATTGGATCATGAAAAGCTCATGTTTATTTTACATAACTGTCTGACTGAATTCAAGGCAACAAAATTAGACTGTTTTAGGGCGGCACGTGTGCAGTTACAGTAGGCTACTGAGAATGCTATTTATTTACGATACTGGGCATTATGCTCAATAACAATATTTCACATATTTGCCATTCATTTACATTGGAAATGTACATGTCAGAATCCGATAATGGATTCTGAGTGTACAAAGATCACATCTTTCTCCATCACTGCACTGTAAAACACACCAAACACACATGCACACACACACACACACATTTATCCTCAATATTCTTTGTTCAGAAGCGTCACTGGCAGTCCTTACAGCTACAGGTAGATCACTCTACCCTCAAGGCCAGATAGACAGGGAGTGCCACAGCTTCTTCCATCTCAACAGAGCAACTCTGAAGCTTTTTCAGAGAGGCCATCGGCTCTTTTTCTCCCCGCACCCAGTAAGGCTCTTCTTTCTCCAGCAAACTTGTGTACAAAGAGTTTAAATGGCCACTGGGCTCTTTTATACCCTGCCCTGTGTGTGTTTATCAACCCAACTCCTCTACAAAGTCTACAGAGAGTTCATGGATTGTTTTGTGCTCAAACTATTTTCTATGAACTTTGAACTATTTTCTTAATGGACACTTGCATCATATTCCAGTGACTTAAATTTCCTACCGGTGGAGTTAGGAGTTAGGACTGGTGTCCCAGAGTGGCCTGTCTTCTCTCTCTCTGTGTCTGTCTGTGTGAGTTCTCTGAGATGTTTGAGCCTCGGCGGGCGTGACAAAGCAGCACTGTTTGACCTGGGAATGAGAATGAGCTGCAAACCCTGCTTATTGGGTCGGGGTTACAAACACAGACAGCTCCGCACACAAAAGTCATGATTGAGAGGGATTGTTTTTGAATCAGTCTATACATTGTTTTTTTTGTAAATTCTTGCAAATTATACCTTTAAGCCTGCAACACAAGAATAATGGACAAAAATTAAACCTTTGTGTGAATACAGAACTGCCTTCTCCAGGTTTTGACTTTCCTCTCCCGGCACACATTATTTACAGGCAGCTGGGGGCTGTCTGCCACACCTCAAGGTGTCTGTGTCACCGCAAAGCACGCCCGCACACACACTCGTACGCACACGCACACTCAAACATCACTACCCCTGACACACATAACCTACACGCTGTCTGTCCCAGTCCCCTTGTCACACAACCCCTGGCCCCACCTCACTCTGTCCCCTTAGAATGCCACTTCACCACCACCACCACCTCCCTCCCTCTCCGCTCTGTCTGTGTGTGTGTGTGTGTGTGTGTGTGTGTGTGTGTGTGTGTGTGTGTGTGTGTGTGTGTGTGTGTGTGTGTGTGTGTGTGTGTGTGCAGATCTACATGTCCCTATGTGGCTTGATGTGTGTGTATTGGAGTGTGAGAGTGCACATCTCCCTCTCCCATCTGAAATATGTCCGTGTCTGTGCCTGGTCTGTATATCTTGGCTCGTCCCTTCAGCAGAAAAACCTTGGTCGCTGCTGATGGAAGAAGCACCACCACAAATAGCTCAGAGACGCGGCACTCTAACAGGTCACAGGCAAAACGAAGGAGGAATGCACTCAATGACATTTGTGTACTGCATTCATGCACAGTCAACTTTACTCATAGAAGGAGGCTGCTGTACCAAACCATTAAATGTTATGTTTGTTATAAGAACAAAACAAAACAATAGCTAAGTCTAATAACCAGTTGATAACTAATATTGACCTTATATCTTTGTCTGTGTTGGATGTAGTCCAAGCCACAATGTGGCAGTCATCATCCGACAGTCATCTTCATTTCATATCATGATGATGACATACTGTAGCCTTTATTATAATATAGTGATTCAATTTAGTCAAAATTCAGTTTAAAACCAATTAATGCATAGAATTTTGGGCTAATGCAGTGAATTAAATGTTGTTGTCAATACCTGATTCACTTTATAAGGGCAGTACCTCTAATAGTTTCCTTGATGGTAAAGAAAAATCTCTGACAATTGACAAGTCTGAACCCTATTAGAGATAACATTCCTCATAAGATTGTGGATTTATTAATTCAATGATTGATTTGATTGTTATTGTCATAATGCCATCTACATTTGTACCTCCGTCATCACTTGCTGTTTAGCTTTCTTTAGAAATGTACTGCGACAACACAGCACATTTCTGTAATTCAGCAAACAATGAGTGCATTGTCTGTTTTGCCTAGCGAGAATAAAAAAAGATGATTTTTGTTAAATACACCAAAACAATGCAGAAAGTAGAATCTGCAGTACTGATGGTTACATTATTGTATATCGCACCTGGTAAAACTACTTTGTTCAATGAATAACATACACTCCCCAAACCCCCGTAGACTAAAATGTGTCTGTATTCGAGTCCTTCACAGAGACTGCAGCTGTGGTGAGTTGGAAGTCTGAGTATTAGGATGGACAGTGGGAAAGTGGATTCATGTGTGTTTTTTATCAGGTTGTTTTGGGTGTTGCTATATTTTGACATCAGTCATTCGGTCACCTTTCCATCCTACAATGATAGTGATTGGCTGATACTCAAAAGGCAGATTTTGGGCAGATCCTAAATTGCAAACTCTAAATTACCTGTAGCTGTAAATGTGCTTGTTTGTTTGATATACTGGCAAGCTGTCCATGACGCACCGTCTCTTGCTTATAATGCATGCTGGAATGAGCTCTAGTGTCCTTAAACATAAAAAGTAAAAAATGGATGGAAGGTTGGATGACATTAGGTTATTTTCTTCAAATTGTATTAATTAGATTATGTGTCTGTTCTTTCACACAGACTGAGTAAAACCCTTAAAAGAGGATTTTTAATGTGCGTTATTATAGTGTGAAAAGCAACATGTGCCGCTTTGACATGTGTTATTACCAGGTATTTATGCTTTCAAGTGTGTTTTGTCAAATGGCAGTGACATGTTAAAAGTGGCCCATCCTTTTTTAAAGTGTAGGTCTGCTTCACTGCAGTGTGGGATTGACTTTCTCTTCACTCCACCTATGCACTGTTCTCTCATTAGTGCCACCACAGGCTGCTGGAGCTTTGTTCAAGAGCACTTGACAGGTCACTGAGTGTTAACATCTAATGAGAGCATTGCACAGTAATCTTCAATGTGTCACACAGGCTCTCCAGTAGCATGGTGATGACTGGAGGATGATTGTGGAGGATTATGTAGAAAATGGACCCACTCAGGTAAAGTCCCCTCCAATCTCTCACTCTCTGCTCCGAGTGGCCCACAGCCTTGTTGCCTGATGAAATCAATTATCAGCTTCCTCAATCAGATCAGGGTCTCAACGGCTATGGCGAAAGACGGAAAGACCCGTGCCTATAAAGACTCCAAACAAACAAAATCAAGGAACAATGAATTATTCCATTTGGAGGAGGAGAGTGACAGACCGCTACGTGGGATGTGTTTAATGAAATGCAGGCACTCACAGTCCTTACATACACACACACTGGGGCTGTCAAGATATCGAACCAGAGAGGTCTTGGATACCTCCCATGGCTGCTTTAGAAACAGGATGCACCAATCAGCCTTGGGCGATTCTTGATGCATGTTTGTGCATTTGTTTGCTTGTCTTACATTCATGTTCATGCACCTGTATTCATCAGCTTGCATTTTCCATGTTATATATGGGAGGAAAAAATCTTGCGCATATGAAGCAATCAGTCAGTTGGCTTTCCTTTGTGTGCACTACAAGGATCTGGTCTTTTATGGTTATTCCCCTGTTGTTACAGCTCAGCAGTGCTAGAGGGAGCCCTCCTCCATTTCACCCGCTGCCAGCAGTCAAGGACCCAACCCCCCTTAACCACTGACCCTGAACCCCCCCTCCCCTCAGCCTCGAGGCAGCCAGCAGGACCACTGGGCCAACGCCAGTCCAGCCCTTCGGCCACAAAGATGTGCTTGGACGCCCCAGGGGACCCACAAGGGAGCTGCTGGGTCCTGAGCTGTGGTCAGCCACAGGGTGGGACAAAGAGAGGGGATGCTGAATGCAATCTGACCCTGTCACTCAGGCAGTGGAAGCAGGGTTGGGAGAGAGGCTAGAAGTAAAGGAAGGAAAATAGAGAAAGAGGAAGACGGGGGGGAGTCAGACAAAGATACAACAGTGGTCCTTGCAGGGCTGAGCGGATCCATCAATACAGTAAAAAGATAGAAAATGAAAAGATTTAGGCAACAAATTATTTTTGGACGGTACAAAAAAACCTTGCCACTTTGCAGATTGGGTGTTAAGTGTAAAAACCCAAGGTCTAAAGCACGGCTGCAGTCTGGGCGCTGAAAAGCCATTCTCTGAATTTTGTTCTTTAAATGGGAAGAAATATTGATCTGGCTCAGCTGGCCCTGTAGTGCTCTGTGTGCATGTGTGCGTGAGTGTGTCCATGTGATTCTTTGTCTTTTAGGACCCAGTGGGGGTGGCGGTGGGGTGTTACCATGGATACGGCCTCAACCCCCCCCCCCCAACCCCACTATCTCAACACACGCACACGTATACGCACATTCATACACGCAGTACCTCGACCGAGGCATTAGGTGTAAAGTACACACAGACAAAGACACACACATACACACACACACACACACACACACACACACACACACACACACACACTTGCCTCTGGTCAAAAGATGCAGAAATTTCTGAAGGCATTTTTAGACATGTCACACTCCTGGACGTACAGATAAGGATAAAACCTGCACCCTAAGGCTTCGCAAAGCTCACACACATTCTCTCTCACAGACACATGCAGTAAGGTTCAAGGAAACAGACAATCATGATGAAAAAAAAACTGCAGAACACTAATGTGCGACACAGACTCATCGCTCATCATTTCCTTTCAATTTACCCTCTTTGTCTCTTCCACCCTCAACACACTCCTCCTTCTCTCTCACACACACACACACACGCACACACACACTATTTGTGCTGTCCATGATATCCTGTACATTGTTTTGTATTTTACCATTTATGTGCACTTATACACACAAATACACACAAGCACACACACACACACACACACACACACAGCCATATTTTTACAAATGCAAACTAGCACTGTTGCAGTGACACACACACCTGTCTTGTAGGAGTGAGACATGAGGAGAGGAGATCAGAGTGGTTTACTTCCAGGTAACTGATATAAATACCCCTTATTACAATGGTGACAGGGGTTGCTTCTCTCCCTTGGCCAAATAGCATCATTAGGGACACACACACACACACAACGCAAAGCTGCAGATAAACAAAGATAAACATACAGACAAAAAGACAGCTGACTTAGATGCATGTATACAAATGCAGAAACATGATGGGGAGGAAAATACCAACACAGTGCACATGTAAAGGTATACCCATATCTACAAATAAACAAAGACATACAAACAGATGAATATGGAGCGCATTGCTCTTTTTCCTAAATGATGATGATGATGTTGGTAATGATAGATCGTGGAGGGTTTCATAGGGTCGTTATAAGGCAGGAAGTCGCAGTGCTAGCCGACACAGCGAGATCAATAAGCCCAGGGTCAGTTACAATATTTAGGGTTGCATGACTCCAGGACCAAAATAAATCAGGATGTGAAATATTGTTGGGGTGGATGCCGGGATGGGCCCACGACTGAAATGAGTATGAGGGAGCAGAGGGATGAAATGAGAAGAGAGAGAGAGAGAGAGAGAGAGAGAGAGAGAGAGAGAGAGAGAGAGAGAGAGAGAGAGAGAGAGAGAGAGAGATGGAAAATCAGCTGGAAACAGATAATGTACAGTGCAGAACAGCAAGTCTGGCTTAGCGCAAAAAAGCATTGAGAGCACATTTTAAACACATTGTTACAAAGTATGAAAGGTCACATGTATTATTAATTACAGGAATGGCTGAATGCTTTTGACATAATAACAATGTAAATCTGTTACCTTACTTGTATTCTAACACCTAACTTTGAATGCATTGTTGGAATATTGTGTTACACAACACTACAAGTGTTTAAGATTAATCAGACTCAATAAATCATTCAACATCATCCTGCATTGAAAAAAGAGCCTGTGCAAGCAAGCATAATATAATTTTTAAAGTAAACTAATTCCTTTTTAATAGATATAGAGTAGAAACATTTTGCTCAAAGAAAACACTTTGATGGTGAGGTAACTGAAATCTGATTACATATCGTAAACTCATTGTGCTCCCCTCGACTGCGCCTCCACCTTCACTCAGATTAGATCATATCTCACTTATTAATTTCTCAGATGAGAAGATTTGCTGTTTTGCTGAGTAATGCCACTGCTGTCCAAATGGACAGCGCAGAACAGCAGAGGGAAGACGAATGTGCAATGAAAGAGAGCAATTGTATTTCCTCTTTATAATAAAGCTTTTAAACTTTTAGCTGATTCAAACATCCCCCTCTTCTGTCTCGGTGCAGCAGGAGGATCGGGTGAGGAGAGAGTGATAGATGGACCCACAAGATATGCCGTATAAGGCAAACTCCAGAGCAGAGAAAGCAGCTGTTTAGGTCGTAACTGTTTAGACTGTTTACACACGCTGTGCTTCCCATTTGTCGTTGACTGATTGTCGATTCACTTCCCCCACAGAATTATATCCATTTCTCTTTGGTATGCAGCACTGTGGCTCCAAACAAAAAATGTATTAGCTTATAATAGACTCCTCTGATTCTTGTGTGTGGTGTGTGTTTGAACGTGCATTCGTATGCAGGCGTGTGTTTCTGTTTGTGTGTGTGTGTGTTTGCGTAATTGATTGGGGATTTCTGGGTCTATTCAAGAAGAGCTGACCTCTGACCTTCTTAACAAGTAGCAGCTCCGCCCCCCTCTGGCCTCAAGTCTCTCAATCTCACACTGTGTTAAAAGAAATTAGTCACACACTTAACCACGCACATCCTGGCCATTGTTAAGTGACTCCTAAAGTGTGTCAAAGAGGTTTCATGGTTGCCGTAAACAGCTCTCGCCTCCCTCCCAGGCAACAGGCACGCTCAGGTTCAACACACAAACTCCTCCAGACACCGGAGCCGAGGTACTCAACCGTGGCCTGTGACCCTGAAAAACTAAAAGCATAGCTCTTGCAAACAGTGCATTCTGAAAACTAATGTGATGGCTCAAATTTCCGTTTCATAAGAAGGAAAACCTACAAAATTATTAGAAATGAAATTATACAGAACTTAACTTTATTTAAATCACGTAACCGGCAACCGACAGGCTGACAGTATGTAAGCTGTACTTATACAATGAAAAAAGTTCCAACCTCCAGAAGCTTCTAATTCTGTTATTTTCATATTAAAACACAAAAAAATCCTGAATTGCAGATTAAAATATTACGGAAATTCAGCTCAGCTCACCTCATTATCCTCTATCTGGGTTCACAACTTTTTTGGGCTGATGACCCTTTAAAGTGAGATGACTTCGTCTGCTGGCAAATGATTATTGAGTTGAACTTAATGTCTATGGGTTACGACCAAAGCAACTAAAAATGTAGTCATTTTTTCATGCTTGAATAGGATAAATTATCCAGTAATTCACACAACAAATAGTAATGCAAACAGGAATATCTGTAAAAATAAAAAATAAGAAATTTTTAAGGATGTTTATAACTTTATTAAGGATAATAGAGAGATGCAGGTAATGACAGGAGATGCAAGATGGACTCAAACTGGGGACTTTGTTGACATCTAAACGCACAGGGCTTCACCAATAAATCTAATTTTTTGTGTGCACAAACGTGGAATTGTGTGAATTTCTGATCAACACAGGTGAACAGACACACACACACACACACACACACACACACACACACACGCACACACATAGATGATCCCGGTGATTGAAAGTGTCTGCCGATTATTGATTTCCCACAGAGAAGTTGCTAAAAGTCTCACAGCTAATCCTGGCGGGCTGAGCGTGCTGTGGATAATGACGTGTAATGAGCTAATGACTTGCTGAAATATTTAGTAGTGCCTCAATAAGGTTGCACTATTAGAGGTGGGAGAGGTCATTAGAGGACCGTCTGAGGGACAGCCATTCGATTAGTAACACCCAGAGCCCACGTCTCTGTCTCAGAGCTGCACACACACACACACACACAGGTACATGTATGGATAAAAGCATATGCACCTACTCACATGTAGATACACACACTCATGGTCAAACACACACACACGCAAAAAAGAGAACGGACGAAAAAGCACGGCTGTTAGTATTAGGAGTTGGACCATTGATCGGTCAGCTTTTAAGAGAGTGACCTTTTGCAGAGGGCTCTACTGGCCTTGATAAATCTGATCTGGGGGCCATCTGTGTCTGGGTGGGAGCAGCCTCTCTAGGATGGGACCCCAGAGAGGAGAGGAGAGAGGAGAAAATAGGAGAAGAGAAGGAGAGAAGGGAGAAGCAGAGGAGGGGAGGGGATGGAAAAGCAATGCAAGAGAGGACAGGAGCAGAAGGAAAAAGAGGAAAGAAAAGACAGGAATGGATCGGAAGAGACAGAGAAAGAGAGGAAAGGTCAAGGGGAAGAAATAAATTGAGGAGACGAGGGGAGCGGAAAGGCTAAGATAATATAGTAGATGGGAGGACAGAGGGGGAAAGAAAAATGAAAAACGAAAGAAAAGGAAACAGTGGAGAGGACTAGTTATTTGTTATAGACGGTTAACGAGTTGCTGGACAGTGATCATTAGTTACACACGTGCAATAAGTGTCTGATAGTCTGCACAGCCGCCTTGCAGTTGATAAAGAAATGCATCTAATAGGCTATCAATGCAAACAGCTTAATTGCACAATGACTATTGACAACAGCAATAAACATCTCAAGAGTTTACCAGAGAGAGCTAATAGAGATCAGATTGGCTAAGTTGCGATGTTCTATTGCTTAAATTGCAGACTATCGGTTTCTAAATACAAGGAGTAAAATGCAGTGAGTGCAAATTAAGTCGCTGTTGGTCTGTATAGCTTGCATGCTTCTCACACATGGATGTTCTTTTTACCAATATGATGTTATGAATGATTGAACGCAATTTAGATTGTTTATGATTATGTTAATGATTTTCCTGTCACAACACTGAACCACACAGGACCAGGAATTTGAAAATACACAAAAGTTAATTGTTAGTGAATTTGTGACTTTATGAAGTATTATTGAGGTACTTTTGAGCATGGCTGTAGATACCACAAAGGTCATGTTCTCTGTAATATTTCTGGTATTTTGGGGGAGGGATTTAATGACATGACGGGGAGTTTACAATTCTACAATTACATACATATCACGAAACTTAGTAATTCTGACATACTCTGTTCTAGTTTTAGTGTGAAAAAAAGTATGCTGTAACAAAAGAGATTTTTTTATTCTCCACCAAAATGACGTACCTGGGAAAAGTTAACAGAAAATACAACAACGTGAAACAATAGCTGAATAAATAAAATGTGAAAATTCACAAAATAGAGTTTGGTTGGAGGATAGTCCATTATTTTCTCAAATGGGTGGATTTCTGAGTGATGCTGCAAAGTGTTTCTAAAAATGATGGAAACAGCCATGCCCCTTGAGCAAGACATTTAAAGGGGTAGTTCGACATTTTGGGAAGTACACTTATTTGCCTTCTTAGTTAGATGATTAGAAGATTGATACCGCTCTCATGTCTGTTTGTTAGATATGAAGCTAGAGCCATGAGATGGTCATCTTAGCTAAGCTTATCTGGAAACAGCTCGCCTGTCTCTGTCCAAAGGTAACAAAGTCCGCCTACCAGACCCTCTAAAGCTCATTAATTAACACGTTATATATTTTTTAATCAGTACAAAAATGTGTAAAAGTTATAACTTGTGGTTTATAAAAGTGTGGGACTATGTGGAAGAGACATTCAAGAGAAACAATATTTAATCTTACTATCTCTGCTGTTTAACTCAAACTACTTGCCTAGTCTGTGAGAAGCCCCGCATCTCTCTTCTTTTGTCAATTGCACATCAAAGCCATGTGTACCGTAGATAAGGCATGCGCACACACCTACACACACACTTTTGTGTATCACAAACACACACAACCACCCATCAAACTATAACCTCAGTTTCTGCAGCAAAACCATGTTGACTAATGGCAAAACCAGCATGTTCCCTTACAAACCATCCACTCCTACTACCTGCAGAACTTAACCTTAACACACACACTGAGACGTAAACTCACACACACATGCTCACACACACCATTACTCTTTCTTTCTCTCTATCTACTACATTTAATTCCCTTTGGAAAAGACAGGTGCAAACGTTGATTGAGCCTGAGCCAGATTTAGCCCCAGCTCTCAGTGTGCGTCCAGCTGTACTCTCCAACCCACTGAGATCGATGTCCAGCCAGCCAGGCAGCCAGCAGGCAGGCAGCCAGGCAAGCAGCCAGTCAACCAGGCTGCACCCAGCGGGCAGAGGGGGCCTACGGCTTTTCCCCGGCCCCAGATACAGCCGCGCTTCACTGGGCTCATTGGGCAGACCTCAGCGGGGCATCACACAGTGCCAAGCCCTATCACTGCACCACTGATGCAGGATGTGCTGAAGGCAGGACGGGGAGGGGACCCCAAAAGCCTTCTGGACCTCCACCCATTTTTCTCTTCACAGCTCCCGCTAAAACCACCTTTCCTCCACTCACTCCTCCCCTCTTCCTGCATCCTTCTCAATGCCTCCACCTCTATTGAACCCTCCCTCCCTCCCCTTCCTCCTCTTCTCCCTTCCTCTCCTCACTCCATCCATCTTGGAGCTACTTTGATTCAGGTCTCTCTCTTTTCCATCCTCCATCCTCCATCCTCCCAGCCCCAGCCGTTCTCCAGCCAACCACAGTTTCCTATTGATTTATTGATTGCTGTCTGCCTGTGGGAGAGCGGCCGCAGTCTCCCTCTCTCCCTCTGCTCTCCCCTGCATGGATTTGTCTTCCCTTTCCCCTGCTTTCTTCTCCCTCTCTCTCTTCACCCTCTCCATCTCCCCATCGTTGCAGTAGCTCTGAAACATGAATTAGAGAAAGCAGGGGAGTCCAATTTACCGGGAGAAATCGGATTCACCTTCTCCTGCTCTCGTTTTTTCTTTCTCTCCCTCGCTCTTTCACTTATGCATCTTTTGCCTCCATTTTCCAGGGTCTCATCTGTGTTTTGCTTTTGTCAACCCATCATCTCTTTTCCGTTTTCACTGTGATACAGCTACAGATGAGCGTTAACGCCAAGATGCCGCCAGAAGTTTTTTTAAAAATGCTTTGTGTTTATGTGTATGTTGTTTCAGAAAAATCTATATAAACACTCCAGCTTGGCAAAATATCCACTTTATGGATTGCTGCAGGTTTTCGGCTTCATTCAAAACATCCAATTATCCCTTAAATTAAAGACAGTTGCATCCTATACCAAAGTGATATTGACTTTGCCAGATGAACATCTTATAGTGCTCTTATTCCCAAAGTCAGATTTGTTTGTTCCATATGTGCAATACATGTTTCATTTTGTATTACTATACTGGACATACCAGCATTGTCTTATAGCATCTTTGTTTAATGTCCAGATTTGCCGTTTCACCAGATGTTGTGTTGCATCCAAGAAGAGCTGTAACTTCAATTATCAACCTCACAACACCAAAGCGTTCCAATATCATATGAGCTTTTCCCTCAGACTGAAGACAGTCTTATACCACAATGTCCCCTGGACTGCAGGTTAGTGCAGGTCACAGAGGAGAGCATCTGATTATCTGACCTCTGGGGTCAACCCGCAACTCTCTGGGTTTGGAACAATAGGATCAGCTGTAATGGATGGACGGACAGAATGACAGAGAGAAAGGAAAGAGAGAACGGGACCCTTAATCTGTCAAGTGTACCATGTAATACTCGCTGAAGTGTAGAATATTTGGACGTTGTTTAGCAGATTGTACACATAGGAATGACATATACTATATATATGCTTTTGTTCACCCAGGTTTTCAGGGATTTCTGCGTTCACCTCAATACAATGGAATTTAATTTGTGGTTCTCACAGCAATAAAATATGACATTTAAAAAAATCAACAACAATAAACTCATCCACAATGTCGCTGTTACTTTGGATTATCTTCAAACCTCATGGTCACCAGTTTTCATTGGAGCTATTTCCTAATAAAAAATCTCAATTGAAAAAAACAAACTCATTGACCATTATTGATGCATGGAAGTAATTTCACTTTTGGTGCTTTTAGTAAATTTGTCTGATAATCATTAAAAAGTAAAAATCTAAAGTAAAATATTAAATGTAGGAAATTCACTTGCTATTTAGCAATAATACACTGAGGTATTGCTGCGGTTACTAAAGTAAAAAGATCTGATTGCTATTTCCATCTCTGCTATAGCTGCCAGAGTTGTCTCTGCTCTCCTGCTGCCAAAGACGAACCACTGAAAATAATGTTTCTTGTCCAGGACAGGAATTCTATATGAGGACAAAATCCCAAATGGGGCTGTGAGGGTTGAGGAGGAGGGGCGGAAGTTGATGGTTGACAACAGCTCTTCCAGAAAAGACTACAGCGCTGGCATTGCCTCAGTGCACGGCGCTCTTTGTATTGATAAAATCCATACTCCTGAGATGCGTCCGTGTGCGACAGGGAGCGTGAGATTAGTTTCCTGACTGGAACCTAGTTAATTCCACAGAGAAGACACTCCACACCTGAAGCCCTAGAAGACACAGGGCACCGACAGGCAGACTGCAGGGGCAAGACAATCTAACAAACACACACACGCTAAATATCAAATAGAAACGTACTACTACACACGTAAACGTGCACACATGAGCACACACACATGCTTCACGCGCACGCATGTATGGTCACCCGGTCTGACGCCACCGCCCCAGTAGGAGCAGAGGGGTTAGGTGTCTGCAGGCCAGAGAGTGGCAACACAAGGACAGACGTCTCCCTGACTGTCTGCTTGCCGACAGGTCTGATCGATCAATATGCTGACTCGCTCTCTCTTTCTCCCTGTCTTCCCTCCCGTCTTCTCGCCCCCTTTCTCTTTTTTGCCTCGATCTTCATCTCTCTTTTGCTCTCTTTCCTCATCATCTATTATCATCCTTTCTCCTTTTTCCCCATCCCTCACTGTTACTTCACATTTATCAGCCGCCTCTGTTTATTGGCCCTCTCTCTCTCCCTCAAGCCTCTCTCTACTGACCACTGACCCCCTTACTCGTTAGAGTAACCCCTCAATTCACCCCCCAATCCCAATGACCCAACCCAAAATGCCCTCTCCCCCTCATTAACCGTTCATCACTCACTTTCTCCACTCCTTCATCACTCTTTCTTCTTCATGCACACACAATTTGCACACTCAAAGCCTTCTGCCACCTGAGCCAAAGGGCCTTGCACAATGCAAATTGATATTATTGACTGTAAGCTCCATCAGCACAGCTTTGGAAATAAACAAATTGTATAAGACTTATAATGTTCACCATTCACACAGCCAAAGACATAAAGCGCACCCAAAAAACAGCTCTGTTGTGACTATACAGTACTGCTCCTCTCAGGTGCTTAGCAAGAATAACAGTCCACATAATGATGGGTCTGAAAAGTCTTTTATATTCTGCAACACGCTGCAGACCTTCATATCTTCATGTCTGCAATGTAAGTGTTCGTAATGTGTCTTTCTAGTAGAGATCAAGAGCATCTTCCTCAACAGAGCTTTGACGGATGAAAGGAGGACATGGATATTAGCAAATACAAAGGGACTATGAGAGTTTACAAAGTGTAGAGGATCAAATCAGACAGTTTTAACACTTTCACAAACTTTCATGTTGGAAAAAAGCCTTATTCTGATTTCATAATGAAAGGGACAGATCACACCAAAATATTAAAAAAACATATTTTTCCTCTTACCTGTAGTGAGCAGTTCTGTGGTTAACAGAATATAGTTCCTACATGAAACTGCTCACAAAAAGGTCTGTGGATAATCTTGAATAACCTGGTCATGATTTCTGACAGAGACATATAGCTGTTGAGTTTTTCAAATGTATATTATGGCGTTTGGAGCACCACAAGCCAAGTGCCATTAATTACCATTATAATCAAGAGAGGGCAGACATCTCTATGGCTGATACCTCCAAAAAATAGGCAGCTCAAACCAAATTAATATATATATATATATAGATTGATAAATAGCACTAAAGGTGAGAAGAAAAATATGTATTTTTGATTTTGGAGTGAACTGTCCCTAGAACATAAACGTGGTGTATTTGTTTGTGTTTGATTGGTTATCATCTTTGTAGCAAAATTTTACTATCTATAATATAAGTCTTTGTAAGTCTCCCATGCACAAAGATATATGAATACAAAATAATTTTGGATCAACCATGATAGCTTTTTTGTTTTCCACCCACATTGAAACAAAGTTACCGTTAAGTCAGTGTTCATCTGAAAGAGAGCACAGAGTACGTGTGTGTGTGTGTGTGTGTGTGTGTGTGTGTGTGTGTGTGTGTGTGTGTGTGTGTGTGTGTGTGTGTGTGTGTGTGTGTGTATGTGTGTGTGTGTGTGTGTGTGTGCGGGGGGGGGGGGGGGGGGGGGGTTTGGGGCTATTATGTGTAGTTTGTGGTGTGGTGTCTGTGATGTTTTTTTGGGCATGACCTCACCCACCGAGGAGTGCTCACGCGTCTCTAATCTCTTTTAGATGGGATGCTTCACCTTCCCATCATGCGTTTTTTCCTTGTGGCCCCTGGGTAATAAATCTAATGGTCTAAACTTCTACTACATCTCATTGCTATTTCTCCGAAAACTATGAGCTTTATGTTCTCTCGAACTTCGTTACGCTGGCCCAGAAAGGAATGATTTCACAGGAAAATGTATATATCGGTTTTGATTTTTGTCTACTTTCTCGCGATATGGGCCCGCTTTAGTGGAATAAAAATTGATTTTTTTTTTAAGCTTTTTGTGCATTAGCTTTTAAATTTGAAATTGTATTTGCAGAACCTGTTTGTGATCAATGAGAGAAATCAAGATTTATAGCTGTGATGTAATATAGGAGGAACAGCAACATCTGCCCAAGACGGTTATCACATCCTGTATTTGGACAGTGTTGAGTGTCTGTCTGTCTGTCCATCTGTCCGTCCGTCTGTCTATCTCTCCATCTCTTCATCCATCTATCTATCTATCTATCTATCTATCTATCTATCTATCTATCTATCTATCTATCTATCTATCTATCTATCCATCCATCCATCCATCCATACATCCATCCATCCATCCATCTATCTATCTATCGGTGTATCCTGTTAGTGTTTTTTTCTGTCTTTACCTTTTTCCTCTCTTTGCTTGCTCCAAACTCTTACGACTTTACTTAAGCCTTTAAGGGCCAAAGAGATAAAAGCAGTGAATCCATTTCCTCTCATCTCTTCCTAATTACTCATCATCATCATCTTCATCACCTGCCTCTTTATTTCTGTGAAAGCCTCTTTAATGACTGGGTTTGATGTCCTGGCTGCCTGTCTCCAACTTTGGAGAGCTTCCTTGAAGACCAGCAAGTGGTCTTTCAGAAATACAAATACTGTAAACATACACATACACACACTTGAGCACGCACACACTTACACTGCCTATGTTCCAGGCTGTCCATTGTGTGTATCTGCAGCCTTGAAGAATCTTGAGGAGTGTCTTAAAAGCATTAAAGGGGTTCTAAGAGGGACACACAAGAAAACAAACACACACTAATGGCCTCACATTAACCATTATGTGGAGGGTAGACAAACAGACACACACACACACACACACACACACACACACACACACATAAACACACAAACACACTTCACAGGGTTCTTTCTTTCTGGACAGTCTTTAAGAGTGGAGAAACATGTGGGCCCCTAAAGACTCCAAAAACAGGACAATCTTTTTTAGTTATGTTCCAAAGTAAGGTCAAAAATCTCAAATGCAACAGCTTGGTTGGTGGCTCTACGTGTCAAACTATGACGCTCCACATACCCCTCTAACGTCAGTTTTTGCATGCAGGGCTGTACTAATAATGACCGGAGTAAAGGAGGAAGTCAGGTGACATAGTATACAGAACAACTAAATAGGGAGGAGGTCAGGGTGGACAAGACAAACACAAGACTTTCACCCAAGAGGACGCTGTTAATGTCCAATATGAAATCCAAAGTTCACATTAAGTAATTTAATTTAGGTAGGTAAGATACCTTACGTGACATACTTAACGTAACACTGATAAAGCATATGTTTACTACCATTTCAACTCTTAAAGGCCATTGGAACTATTTGTATGCTGAATACTTTGACCACAAAGGGATGGTGATCAAAGGGATACACAGAACCCCACTTCAG
Source organism: Cebidichthys violaceus (assembly GCF_023349555.1). Lineage (NCBI taxonomy): Eukaryota > Metazoa > Chordata > Actinopteri > Perciformes > Stichaeidae > Cebidichthys > Cebidichthys violaceus. Next base: position 3,743,811 of record NW_027176705.1, read on the forward strand.
TTTGAATCATGTTAATACTACTTTGTTTTACCCTGATAGCCACAGATGCTTTGTTATCAGGTGGCGATTTAGCCTGGCTGTCTTCATGGCTTTGTTCACTAACACCTGAAGACACATGAGTCATGACTCTTTTTGGTCTCCCGTATAGCTGTTCTCAATAGAATCAAGTCAACGGCCTTCAGTATCGTGAGTAAGGATACTTTCAACTACTATTGACTTTGGTAAAGAAAAATGATGTACTACTTTCTTCTGAATTCATTCAAATTCAGTTGAACAGGGGTGAAAAACATACTGTAATGCAAGTTGTTCAGGTAAATCATCTGTTTGGAGTATGGTGACAAAAGATATGGGCACATCTGAAACACAGACGGTATCAGGTATTGTGCTCTAGATTGAGCAAGTAGTGAAAGTCTTACCTCAGATATGAGAGCATCAATATATTTTGTTAGATCCTGCAAAATATCCCCCCATAGGCTCATCCTGCATGGTTGGCTGATGGGTTTCAAGATCAATTTACTTTTAACACATCTGTTTTTTAGGAGGAATTATTTTATTGTGAATTATGTATGGATCTACAAGGACACACTAGTACATGCACTAGTGTTTAAGTAACACTTATTTCCTACACGGATGTTACATAAAAGACAAGACAAAGTATGTCACAAAAGAAATTAAAAGCCAAATCCTAAAATTAAAATGATGTCAGAGCAAACTACACAAAAAAATAGATACACATACACACAACCAAAACAAATTACTACCTTTTTCTATAAAATATCTCTAACCTGACCTCTGAAAGTCCCTATTATTATTGATCTACTTCACGCTTAATGGAAGGTTGTTCCACATTATGGCACCAATATTAAGAAAAAGAGCTTCTGGAGCAGTCGCAAAGCCAATTATTTGAACAAGTGAAAACCTGCATTGTTAAAATACATATTTACTTGCTAACGGTCTTTTTCCTCATTGCCTTAGTGCAATACTGTGACTGTTCATCACGTGTACATGAGTGTCCTTGTGTGCACAAGACAGACAAAATGGGGACTACTCAAAAAAACACTGCTCCATAGCGCTATAGAGGTTTTTTTTAAAGTTAACTGGAACTGTGTGTTCACAAAGAATGGCATTGGAAAGTTGCAATTAAACATTGAACAATGAACTTCATACAAATGTTACAACATGAAAATGTGGCTCATTTTCTATCTCAACACACCTTTAGACAATATTCTAGTATCAAAAGAGGTCCAATAATATACCTTAATATGTAACAGCCTGTAACAGATGTTAAGCAGGATTGGCTCAGTTTTACTCTAGCTTATTATCTATGAGCCACTCTGTTTTCTTAATACCTCATCTTTTCCCATATGTCATTAATGCAGAATCCCCGGCGAACATTAGAGACAAGCATTGAGATTGAATTTTAAAGCAGCTGGCATATCATTGATTTGAAAATTCTGATACAATTTAAATGGTATAGTGTGATAGTGTGGGGCAGTTTGATTTTATTCACATGTCATCCACTCTCCCTCCAGCATTTTAGTGTTTATCTCTGTTTGGTATCAAAAGGAAGAATCCCTTCAAAATAATCCAAAAAGCCTTTGAAAATCTTTTCTCTCCACCATGAATCCATGTTCCATATTTTTTTTTCTGCACAGTGCTTCACACTTCTAACCTTTTTCCTGCGTTTTTAATGGATCCCAGAGGCTTATTAAGACTTGGAATACATTGGTTTCAGTTCATCGTTCAACCCATGTATTTTTTGTTTCTGCCTAATTTTCCTGGCATAGAAAATGTAAAAAAAAATCAAACAATAAATGACATTCATGCCTTCCTGTGTAACTCTTGATTTCTACATCCTCTAATGACAAAGACCCACTGAAAGATGTGAGAGTAAATTACAATCCCTGCTCTACTCATGCAATGCAGGCAGCTACTGAAAATACTGTCAATATGTTATTAATCTACTGGTGAGATGAGGGTTACAAAAACAGAGATAACTTGTCAGGATCATTACCTATTCAAGAATTATCCTGCTATTATCAAAAAATATCCAACGTCCACTTCCTTCAATGAAAAAAATTAAAAAACAGAATTATGTCACAAGGGCAACTTTTTCTGTTTTTGTTGCTCCCACTGTCTGTGTATGCATGTGTTGGCGTGTGTACTTGCATGGCAGCAGCTCGCTAGGCTGAGACTGCGGCTGGTGATGGGGGACATTGATTTTTTTTTCTCCCCCCTCTGTTTTCTCTGGGATTTTGACAGAATCATAGCGCCATGGAAACAAAGAAACTGCTTTGTGACAGAGGAAAACCTTTCATTTCAGCTGGAGTGAATGGCGGCTTGCCGCTGATAACAGCATGGGTAATCACACACACACACATACACACACACACACAGACACACACACATATACAGACTTACAAAAATACACGCGCACACCCGTGTAAGGAACCACAAAGCACTCACATACAAGGTTAAAGTATGATTGTTGCACGTGATTATGGAAATAAACAACTCAAAGGTCCCTTTCCACTAAGCTGCAGCTCAGACACACAATTACAGGTATCATCAGCCTCTGCAGGAATAGATGTCAGTCGAAGGGTTATTTCTTACTCCATGTCACCACTAAAACAGATACGTATAACTAGTGTTTTGTGATGTACAGATCTTATTTATCGGAAGAAACATCCTTTTTGTAGGCTAATTTGGAATCATTTAGCACATGTTAAAGCTATCATCCTACTGAGTTATAGTATTTCATTGAGCCTATTTTACTGTAACATTAATTTGGTAATGAGTACGAGTGAAGAAAGTGTCACACACTTACTGTACTAAGTTTGTTCTCCCAATGAACACTTAAAACCCTAAATCTGTCCATCAAATGTGGCATCCAATTACACAAATAACAAGGGGTTTGACTTATTGATTTAAAATAAAAACTGTTTTTGTGTTAATCTTGTCAAAATTGAAAATACAAGCCTGTTTTCTTTATGTATTTAGAAACATAACCGATGTAAATAAACCTTTGGCAGCATCATAAAACCGTAATCAATTACATTTAGTATTTTTTTTATGTGTCAATAAATCTGAGAGTGATGGCTGGTTTGGATTTTTCTCCTGACCCTTTTGTTTAGACAATGGATTATAACATTAAGTCACTCCAAGTAAGAGTTTAATGAGATTTAAACTTAAAATGTAACTGTATTATCGTCGAGACCAGGTTGTTTACAGTTCCCTCAGACAATTTTGCTTTATCGTTTAAGGCTTCCTGTAATCTAACAAAGCATCTGGAAAAACAACATCCTAATAGATAGTGTGCCATACGAACAGTGAAAGTCCAGAGTCAGATTGCTCTTCATTAAACGATTTGACCCAAAAATATTAGATTTCAGGGATTCTATTGCATTTAGCATCTTTTCTATCATTATTGAGATGACGAGGGATCAAATCGATTCTGTGTCAAATTAACTTGAAGAACACCAGACTGCCAGCCTTTCTTTGTGTGTGTGTGTGTGTGTGTATGTGTGTGTGTGTGTGTGTGTGTGTGTGTGTGTGTGTGTGTGTGTGTGTTTCCAGATGTGTTTAGGTGCACTTTAATGAAATAAATGTCTATGTGCAGGCATGTGTGTCATCATATACAGTTGACTGTGTGTGTGCAGTGTGTGTGTAGCGTGTGTGCAGTGTGTGAATGTGTGCATGTGCTGCAGCATGCTGTGTTTGTCTCTATTGAGCTGTTGGTGTAATCCGAACAGCTCTACTGAGAGGCTCCTAACCTGAACCAGAACAGACGGACAGCGGTCAGTGGTCAATGAGAACGGAAAGTTAAAGGGACAATCTGCTCTAAAAACATAACTCTCCCTTCAGAGGTAACAGAAGCCGTATGCTTATTGGTTAGAAGGTGCCTCCACCATCAGACTGCCTCTTGAGAAAAGGCTTTGGGGAGTTGAGCCACCCGTTACAGCTCACAGATGATCACACAGGCTGCTGTAAGGAGCAAATTTATACAACTGCACTGCATGACTGAAGGGAAGAGTGTCACTGAAATGATTTGCAAACTTTATTTGGATGATCTAAAAAAAAATTTATTCAAAAGGAATATGTGATTTGCATTGATATAAGAAAATTAAATTTTGACAACAAACAAAACAAATTCGCATTCATTCTTTTTAAAGCAGTTGTCCATGGGGATTTGTAAGCTTATTTGGCATGGCATAGGTTGACAAAGTAAACATCGTTTGAAGTCACAAAGCCTCAAATCAGTGTGAACCATTTCAATAGCATTGCGACTACTGCTTATTTTGTAACAGGCGTGCATATAAAACAGAACAGTAAAGAAGAAGAAATAAGCAAGAAAGGAACCTTTCTACTAAGGTCAATAGGGCAACCATTTTAGTTTGGGTATGTCAACTATTAATTTAAACATAGATCCATTTTAAGTTATACATTTTCCGCAGAATTCCACATCTTGAATCCAATACACAAGCTAAAATATCCATGCACATGAATTAATATACCTCATAGTTTGGTGGTGAATTGTGGATTCGTCCTGAGGGATGATCTGGACAGCATTTGGTGTTTTGATGTGCATTCGTTGCATCCCTCTGCCCTGGCCTTTTGAGGATGACTCGTCTCATCCCAAGCCACTCACAGCTAAATGTCCCATCTGGTAACATTTCCACGTTTCTCCGCCTTAAATCAATAGCAATAATTTTCCTAAGACCCCGATGCGCACATGCACACACACACACACACACACACACACACAGACATAAGGACACATGCGTAGGTCTGCTTCTCTTTGTTTCAACTGCCCTTTAATTTGATTGTCGTTTGTGTGGATCTCTGTCCTCCAAGCAATTGACTTTGAACGTGCACTTCAGTTTGAAACCAAATAATATCCCTGTTCCTTGATGTGCACCGCATATCTTTCTCATATTCTCATCTTTCGATTAAATTCTTTGATTGTTTCCACTCCAATATTGTTGATTTGTGGTCCATTTTTTGAGCGCTTCGGCTTCCCTACTAATCCATACACCGATGCACAGAAGCCGACACACACATGCACCGGTCTCCATTTTAGCTCGCTCCTGCCGCAGGTTGGGCTGTGTGATGGCCGACACTCTGCTGCGAGGTGCAACATATCGACACAGCTTCCTTGAACATGCATGTTAGCACACAAGAAGGAATACACACAAATGCACACGCTCTTTAATTCGTTGTCTCGCACATGCAAACACACTTCGCTGGGTACTGTGATTGATTCAGGACCGAGGTGATGGTGAGTGATGCTTCGTTATTAATGTATCCAAATGAGATAATTACTCAGCCCTTCTGCTCTTCCGCCGGTCAGCCAGTTAGTTAAACACGCGTCGGGGATTATGATGTCAGCCAGATTAAATGATCAATTACACGCACGAAGCAGAGTGCACACTCCCTCTCCCTCTCTGTTAAAGCACACACATAAACACACACACACACACACACAAACACAAGCAGCGAATGAACATGTGTGGATATTGAGGTGTGTGTGTGTGTGTGTGTGTGTGTGTGTGTGTGTGTGTGTGTGTGTGTGTGTGTGTGTGTGTGTGTATACTGTATGTGTGCGTTTTGGTCAGTGGCCGGTTGGTTGGGGTCCCTGGCTTTTGACCTTGAGCTCAGGGGTCAGGCAGCAGACGGCCAGCCAGCTGGACATTTCCATCTCAAAGACCCAGAGGACCCCTCAGCTCTCTCTTGCGCACACACACACACACACACACACACACACACACACACACACACAGTACCTCGAAGATCCCCTCCCTCCTTTTACTTGTATCTCATTTTCTCCTGCTGTGGATGGTTGGATGGTTTATGAGTGCGGAGAAGCTACAGCCATTCATTTCTCTCTAACTGGGGGTCTAATGGAGAGGTCTACGCTGGAAACCTGAGCTCTCACTGAGTAATGAGCCGCCCTTTACTGTCCAGTGTGTGTGCTTGTAGCCTTGTGTGTGTGCACTGCCCAGCCGGCTCTGTGCGGCCGGGCTCTGACCCTGTAAATGATGTCTCTTCTCCCCTCATCCACAGTGGCTCTTTACTGCTAATAACCTCTGATCAGATCTTAGATGGCAGAGCCCTCCACTGGGCCTGGACTACCTCCAGCCCAACAGCCTGCTAATATGCTCCAATCAACCGTGGGCTGCTCTATTGGAGGTTGATACGCAGGGATACGCAGGGATACGCAGGGATCCGCGGCGGGGACGGGTCACGCCCAGTGCCCCCCAACGTAGTAGCCCCACCAAAGCCCCGCAACTACCTTTGCCATCTCCGAAGGTGCGGAGGGGCTGAGGGGGAGCGCAGCAGCAGCCGTGGTGTGTATATGGGGGAGGGAGAGGGAGCCAGCCACTTCTCCACAGTTTAATGTAGTTAGGGCAGGGCCGATCAGTCATCCCGACCAATACTAACCATGTCGCTGGGCCTCTCCTCCCATCTTCTCCACACAGGAGCCACAGAGAGCAGCACTGTACATTTACCTGCAATTAGATTTGCCCGAGTAGCTGGGAGTGATGGAGGCCCCTCAGACCTGGAGATGGCAACAACTCTTGCTCTTTGTGTGCGTATATGTGTGTATGTATTCCATACATACTTATTCATACACATGCTTATTTTTGCCTGTGTATGCATTCCTGTAAGATAATGTAACGCTCAAGGAGTTTGTGTATATGTATGGAGTGTATGAGCCCTTGTTCATGTATGCTTGTGTGTGTGTGTGTCGGTAACATATTAAGGACTAGTGCTGCTGGGTGACAGCCCAGTAGTGTTTGCCTGGCCCTTTGCGAGGGTGGTGGATGGATAATGACTTAACCATTGAAGATTAGTGATCAGATGAATACAATGGAGAGGCTGATAGCTGCCTCTGTCTGTTTGCTTTGTCCCTACATGGGGACAAGGCTGATCACACAGACACACACACATACACACACACACACACACACACACATACACACACACGGTTACATTAGTTGAATCCCTTGTCGCAGAGCTCAATGCTAAACTCTATGTAAGCATGCACACGACACAGGAGCACCTTAACTAGAGGGAGGGCTCAACTGTGTGTGTGTGTGTGTGTGTGTGTGTGTGTGTGTGTGTGTGTGTGTGTGTGTGTGTGTGTGTGTGTGAGTGTGTGCACTCGTACGTGCGACTGTGTGAACCTGTGCTGTGTAAACACGGCTGCAGTTTCGGAGGGAGGTTCTCTGCCTCGTCAGAATGCACACACACAGATTTCATTCCCTCGTCCCTGAACCCCCCCCCCCCCCCCCCCCCCCCCCTCTCTTGTTTCATCTCCCCTCTTCTCTCCTCTCCAATCGCTCCTTTCTTCCCCTCCAATCTCCCCCCTCAGCCCCCTCTTTCTCCGTGATTTACAGCTCCTGGCCCCTCCCCACACCTCGGCAGCACATTAAGAGCATTTAAACTGTGGCCGTTACTAAACAGTGGTCTTTATGGAGCCGGTCCGCACATCTAAAGCCCATTACAGCTACATCAAAGCTGGATAACATTGACTAATGAACAATAGATATCATGAGAGACTGTGCCAAATCAGTATTCACTGTTACCGAGACGGTGTGTGAATGTGTGAGGGGCAATCATAGCTCCATTCATTTTTTTTCCTCTCATGCAATGTGTGTCTGTTTGTGTGTGTGTGCACACATTAGTATGGTTTTAGTTGTGTAGCAGCTGGCCTGTGATTGAACGTATCATGCAGCATGTTTTGTGTTCATGTGTGTTTCTGTGAATGCAGGGATGTTTATAAGGCACATGTGTCTTTGTGCATATGGTGCTTTCTATTGCGCCTGCAAGATATTCACTGTTACAATCACCATGCCAAACAGTAGGTTACAGTCAAACTCCAACAGGCAGCCTTAGTACTGCTGCACTCTACCTGTTGACCTAAACAGGACCACCCTCATCCCCTCCCTTGTTGAGGCTTTTAGTCTGTATGAGTGCAGAGGTATGAGAAGGTGGAAGAGGTGTCCGTAATCCCATAATGGCAGGTACATGATGACAGGGGGAACCTATGTAATCCTCTTTTAGATGCAGCTATCATTGTCCTTTACTGCAGCCACTTTCCCTACTAATCCCTCCACCTGCACCCGCCCCCACACAACCCCCAAACACACACACTGAAACACACCTGTGTGTATTGTGCTCACCACATCGTGCATGATTAATGATGATTGATGCACACTTACACTTTGCACAAGATAAATGCACAAAACTAAATACACTGATAGTCTATTTCGAACTGTTGTCAACACACACAAACTCATCCATGGACACTCAGCTGCACTGATTTGAATGACAAGACATGAAACATCCAATATTTTTCCAGAAAACGCAAGTTAAGTTGATGACACACAAGCATATTTAAGGCCGATACTGATAAAATGCCAGCCGAAGAGACCAATAGGTAATGCTAAATGACAAATTGGACATTTGGAGAAGTGGAAATCAATAAAATAAAAGATACTGCTGCCATCTGTGTAATGCTGGACTCCAATTTCACGCTAGAACATTTTTGTAATTTAACTTTTTTATTAAGGTTATTAACTGAAACCTCCTTGTGTTTGCTATAGGCTCACAAACAAACAGAAAAAGAAAAGTCCACTGTCATCCAACTGAAATAATTACTTTGCTGTCATCTCACCACTTCCACTGTGAAGCATTATTTTAGAAATGTGTCTATGTATGTCTAGAGAATGTAGTGACCATGTTGACATGGAGATATAAGGAAATATTGTCAGGTGTAAATATAGAAAGTTGAATATGAGAGTGGAGCCATAGTTGGCTAGAAGAAGTTCACCTGTGTATATAAAGGTTTAGAAACACCACACCTTATAGCACACTTCTCATCAATGAAGTAGTTTCCTTCTCACCCACATACTGTAGATATACACACCAACACTCATGCTAGCAGAGCCATACACGCGTACACACACACACACACAAAGGAGAGGACAGTCTCTTGTTGACATAAAATATGTAATCCTTCCCCTTTCCAAGATATAGATTTTCAGGCACAAGTAAAGGACAGCAATCCTTGACCTAGCCACTGAGCGCCTTGTTAAATCTGCACACACTGTGCGCTGTGCACACATCACTTTTAACAGAGGGAAGCACGTTATAAACTATGACACTTCCTATGGTGCAAGTGGCTGAGAGGATCTTAACTGCTCAAAGCATTAACAGAGTTTAAACAGGAATGTCCACTTGTGAGCGTTTCAGCTCATGGAACACGATACACTACTGTACGTGTGTAAAGTCAGTCATCTCTCACCTCTATTTATTTTAGAACTATAGCTTTTGTGAAATGTCACCTTTCTTTGTATCTTATTAATGTAAATATAACAATTAAAAACAACAATAAACTAAAGACCCTTTTGCAACGGGATTACACCAACAGTGATGCCCAATCGGACCAGGGCCGTAAAGTGGGGGGACTCTGACGCCACTTCCCTTCCCCCTACTTCCAGCACCCTTATCGGACCACACACATCTCAAAACTCGGACTTCATTTTGATCTCAACTACACACTGGTCAAGTTTTGTGACTGCATCTTGCACTGTTGTGACACTATTGCGGTGCAGACTGGAGTCCTAAAAATGATGCTCCCATACAACGATGCTGATATAAATTTGTTTTTGAGTCAACACAAGACTTCCGCATGAGACCACTGTTTGTGTCTCATGTGACAAGTCAGTGTCTCCAGGATCACATTTTACCATGAGGACACAAAAACAATACCAGTGTCACTTTAATGGCTGGTAACTACAGATTAAGAATATTTGTATTTAGTTCTGACAAGACATGAGCATTGCTCCTTATTGTTTCACTTTGAACATGGCCGACTTGGTCGAAGAAGTTGATGGTTTGTAGATACATTTAAATATGTAAGTAGATACACAACAAATCTGTCACAACCAAAATTCAATAAATTACATGTCAAATCAAGCTCATTAACTGCTCAAAGGCCTTAAATCCCACCTTCTGATATTACCATCTCACATACAAACTATACATAAACAAGCAAATATGAACAAGAATTCCTTAAAGCGCTAAAATGGAAATGTACAATACAATGACAACTGGGCAAACTCCATCTGCTAATGAATGATCTGAAGATCCAGAGCAGCCACTAAATTAACTTTGTAGTGATGTTGTCTGTCAACAACATTGTACATATTGAGTAATGCCTCCATCAAAAATATTTTTATAAAAAGCTTTGGAGTGCGGCAAACCATTTTGCAGTGGTATACACAAACAAACAAAACACACTTCCACCCATTTCAGATTTTAAATAGAATTGATAATAATTGATTTTGCTCAAGAATAAAATCAGTGTGAGGTGAATAGTCTATGTGCAAAACATGAACCTTAGAAGCAAAGCATCCATCGTCTTGATCTACCTTATAACCCTGTCCCCAGTGTGTACCTGCCAGCGCACTGACCACGGAGCCCTCGGGCCAAAAGGTCACCGACCCTTCACCCTTGACCCCCTCAGCTGGTCAAACTCTAACCCTGGAACAGATGGATAACGGACTCTATGCTTTATCTCCTCCTGACTGCAGTCTCCTTCTCCCTGTAGGAGAGTTCTTTTAAACCAAGGCTGAAGAATTGTCTGTTAGCCACTGGCTTTTATTAGATCAGATAATTATTTATTTATTACTGCACTGTAACTTTTATCCTTGTATTTTATACCTTGCTCATTCGATTTTAGCTTGTTTTCATTTTTCTCGTGGCTCCCTAATGACCGTTTTTCATTGTTCTTGAAAATCCTTTCAAATTGCCTTGTTGCTGAAATGTGCTATTTAAATGAACGTGCCTTCCCCTTGCCACATCCTTTCCTTTCACCTCTTGACGCCCTTCCTCTCTTTTCCTTCATCTTCTTGCTCATGATTGCCTAAACTATCAGCTCCAATCCTGTCTTCACCTATTCCTCACTTTCTGTGTGTTTTGCCATTATTCTACACTCTTCCCCTGTAATTTTACCCCATCACTTATTTTACCTTTCCTATTTTTCAGCCCAGGTGCTTCTCCTCTGCAGTGTATTTATGAGCACCGTTACACTCCTCTATAGGCTACATGTGGTGCTTTAGTAAGATCATGACCAACAGACAGAAAATGTAACTGTTTATGGATCAAATCACAAGACTGCTATATGTTAAGGCATAAACAATTGGTTATTTCACATCACTCAATATCCATTGAAGCATTATAGTGCTGACTTGTTTGCTTGTCTGCAAAATGTGAAATGTTAAAATGATCAAAATGAGTCTTCAGTTTTGAGCAAAATTCTAAGGGGTAATTATACTTTCACACAGGCATAGATACAAAACCTCCATAACAGACCAATTGAATCAACTACAGATTAAATATTAATTGTAGCATATAAATAGTTTAGTGCTGCTATGATATACTTTTTGATTGTGTGTGTGGGTTTATTTCACTAATATAAATGTGATGTGAAATGAGTCAGTGAGGCATCAACATCCCCCTGCATCCCTAAATTTACATTATATAAAGAAAAGAATGTTTTAGTTACATCTTGATAATAGTCCAGTATTTTTCTCTCATCCCTCTGTGTGTGTGCGTGTGTTAATATATGAGATCATTATACACATTTATGCAGCAAAGGAGCCTCTCGTGCCAAAGGGGCTGACGCTCAGGCGGATCGAACCTTTCGATTGATACTGAAACAATTTGCATACTGATTCTCTTTCAGTGCGCACGGATCCATAACAACACCGGCCAGCTATTCAAATGCGCTTGCATCGAGAAAAGTAAGGAGAGAAGCACGGCACCGGAGCAGGAAAAGGGAGGCTGTTTGCAGGACGGATAATTTGCGATTGGAAATGGAGACGCATGCAGCTTCTAAGGATGTTTACCTCAGCCAGGATTTGGGACTCCGGCAGCTGTGGAGAAAAGCTGGAAGCCCGAAGAGACGGAGGAGCCGGAGGACGAGGGACAGGGTGGGACGGGGGAAACACACACGGAGGAGACGCACGGATGCGAGCTCATCCTCTGTTTTTTAGCAACTTGGAGTTCGGAGTTCATGTGCATTAATGTTCAACCTCTGTTCTGTTCGCGGCTGTATGGAAGTGAGCTGGGAGGCTGTCACAAATGTATGACAGAATGGGATCCTGCGGTAAAGTCGCGGACTACGGCGTGAGTGCGTCTGTGTGTGTGTGTGTGTGTGTGTGTGTGTGTGTGTGTGTGTGTGTGTGTGTGTGTGTGCGCGCGTTGTCCGTGCGCGTGTGTGTCGCAGAAGAAGAAGAGTTTAAATGCAGACATTTTGCACCCTGGCACCCTGTTGAGAAGAGACATGGGCAAAAGAGTGCCGTCCAAGTCTGACGCACAGTCTCTCTGCACGCTGATGCATCTGCACACACACACACACACACACACACACACACACACACACACACACACACACACACACACACACACACACACACTTAACAGCAGCCTGCGACACATTCAACCTGTAATATCTGCATGCTGGCATCGGTTCATGGCCAAATATGTTGGAGCTTTTTTAAAGTTTCGGCTTCATTAAATGCTGTTATGATAATGCAATGACAAGTCTGCAATGGGTAATATTATGAAAAATGACTTATTGATTGTCTGCACAATGCAGCTCTCTGTATAGAGTCGTGTTGTGGTATTTTAGATGCGAACTTCACTTACAATTGCCGTTTCACTGAGACGTAAGCAAAAAAACTAAAGTTATTGCTGATATCTGATTAATGCTGATTAACTATATCTGTACACACGCACACATAGATTTACAGTATAGCCTCAGAGTGATCTGTTTTGGAAAATGAAAAATAATCTCATTGCAAATGCATTTATTTGTAAAGAGTAAAGTTTCTCTTGAGAGATCAGCGTGTGGTGAATGTAAAGACAACGATCCACTGGAAACATGTTGTCAAGTCTCTTATTAGAAAGATGTCCCACGCTCTCGTTGTTATCGAGAAATGTTAATCTTATTTGACACAATAATGCTAAAACAAATGTTTTAAAGAATCTTTAATTATCGGGCCAAAATGCAATAGGATTGTTCTTCCTAAATTATGATGTATTCATACAGGGAGGTAAGGATTTGCAGTTTGCTTCTCTTTTTTTTTGCAACACCTAAGACAAATTGTGTAGAAATTGATCTTTCGTCAATTGGCAATTAAGGATTTTATCCAGCCTATCCTGGTAAATTCACTAAATGTGATTTTTTTCATATGCACGATACTAGTAATCTGAAAGTAAGAGCCTTCATTTTGCTAAAAAGATAAAAAACCAAAAGCAGGTAAATTAGATTATCAATAAAAATATATTTAGCATCTAACTACATTTCTAACATCAACAGAAATTTGGAGGAGCCTTTTAAATTTCCCCAAACAGATTATTGATGCTCATAAAGGCTCAGTCTGCTTGAGTAAGAAGTCGTTTGGATTTGAAGTGCACATTTTGAGCATCACGGTGCGGCTGGTTTGGCTATCTTTAACACGGTTTTGTTGTCATAATTGGAGTCTCACCAAAATTACAAGGAGTAATTGGGCGGCATATGGAAACCTTAATGTAAAGTGATGCCTTATTAATTTCACATGAGTGCACGAATCAGAACAAGTGACGCGGAATAACACGAGGGAAGAGGCAGTTGATTTACCCCTGAGCAAGGCAGCAGGTCCGGCATCTGCTGCTCGTCCATGATGGCATTTATATTAATTGGAGAAATAAAGCAAGGGGGGGGGGGGGGTAAATTCCTTAATCAAGGGCGAGGAAATTTAAGTGGTTTTATTATAACAGTTGTGTTTGTTACTGTTTGGTCACTTTACTCACATGTTTATACTTACAAACAAGACCAGTTCGTCTTAAATTCTCTAATAGGAGATTTTAAACTGTAGCAGTTTAAAGAGTAGATTATCTCTGTTTAGCTCTTAATGTAATCTTGGCTTGTTGCTGCTAACATGGTTGTCAGTGAGGTCAAAATTGTGATTTTTTAAATTTTTCCATTCACCATGCTTATTGTTTTACGTTACTGTTTTTAACACATTTAAACAACTCCATCTGCACAGCTTTAATACTAATTTAATTTAAGTAGACTAATGTTTTTTTTCTTTAAAATATAACTCGGTGGCTGATTTAAATAATGGCCTTACTTAAAACAATATTTATAACACATGTATAGACGCCTAAAATGCCACTAGGAAAGTATGCATAAAAGCGTATATTTTTAGGTTTGTTTATTCTAACAAATCAAAAGCCTTAGCCTGTGTTCCTCCAGGAATTATAATTGTATTCAGTATTGATTGGCGCGGTGTGGTGTGTTTTCAAGGCCTATACTTCAAATATGCTGCAAAAGCCAGCCACAAACACTGCAATGCACATTTTTAGAGAAGAGCGTAGGGAGGCATAATTTCATATCTGCTCAGATATTTTAACATTTAACATTACTGTAATTTCCACTAACATTCTTGATTTTGGGGAGGATTTGAGGTAACACAATCTTCAAACTAGATTTTAAGCGCAACAATATTTATGGATCACGAGAAATAAAAGGTGAATCAATAAATTAGTTTATGGGTTGAAAAGGATAAAACAAGAGCAAATGCGATTTATTTATCAAAAGGCTAATTCAGTTTCCCCATGCATGCGCCCTTATACCATATGGGTTCTGCCGTCAATAATGTCCATAGAGGCCAAACTCAAGTAGCCTCATTTATAAAAATGTTGTTTCACCAGATGCCATTTAGCAGTGGCTGATTCCTAAACAAGATGTAATTGTCATTTTGAACATTTATAACGCTTGCAACGCTGTGTCACTTTGCAGAGCTGCCGAAATATTGATCCACGGTCCTCTCTGCGAGGCATTATGTTGTTTCTGCTCGGATATGCTGCTATGGGCTTCAAGGGAACGATATCCCGGATTAATAATCAGTGTGAACCCTGTCAGTAATTGACACAGTGCCTTCAGGTGCCCATTGCCTGGCATCCCTGTGCTCTGGCACAGACTTTTCACTTTCATATGAAGCTTTCATTATGGTAAAAATGAAAGAATTTATTTTCCATGTACTCGTCTGCATATCCAAAAATCCGCAGGTGTGTGGCACTACTTGTTGGTCCGTGACATCGTTTCCTTTGAAACAATTGAATTGAATCCGCTTGAAATGTATCCTCTTTCAGAGGTGCTCAGAAAAGTGCGTATTCTCTGCAAAGCAAATGTCACCGGCTGGTATAGGGCCAGGCCTATCTCGGCACAATGGCCATAGAGAGCCAACACACATAAACACACAGCTCAGGTCGTGCAGACATGGCAGGAGCATATCGATCCGTATGAGAATGTGTAGATGAGGTTTGCTGCCATGTAAGGCCAAACCGTGGCCTTTCATATGCCTCTGTCTTTCTTCATCTTGTCTCTGAGTGTGCAGAGTGTGCAGCGAAATCAAAACAGAATAAATTGGCCTGAAGTTATATTGTCAGAAAAAGAGTTTAATTAAAATGGTCTGATTTCATTGTTTTGAAATATAGTAAAACAGTATACGATATAGTCTGAAGATTTGGAAAAAAATCGGATTCCAATTCCAAATAATTTAAAAAGCTTCCCATAGTATGGATAATGATATACCTAATTTAAAATAGATATGTAATTCACTGTGTTTTTGGTCCCCTGTTGTCAGCCCTGTTTGCCTGCTCTAAAGTCTATTATGTCCACAGGACTACACGGTTGGACAGCCACACTTCGAGGAATTAGTCTTCTTTTGTGTCGACACACGTCACACACACGCCGTTGACATTGACTTCACATCAGAGACAGTTTAACTTCTTCTCTTTTTTTGTCTTTTCTTTTATTTAACTCGTTCAACCGAGCGCTGGGTCTATTGTGGGCACCCTGACAGATGCGGGGCCTCTAGCAGGTCCAGGACAGGGAAAAGTCTGAAAGGTTAATCTGTCCCCCGCAGATGTTGGCTTTGGGAGTCTTGAAGCGTCACCTTTGACATGTCCCTCATTCAGCGGGGGGTCCAGCAGGACACTGACCGCTGCAAGCTGTCACCTCGGCCGGCTGAGGACGCCCTGCGCTACCGCTCTATTAGGCTAAACGGCCCCTGACATGTAAGCATGGGCGGCCTTCTGTCCGGCTGCAGGTTTGGGGAGTTTGACACTCATGCAGCATTATGCACTACAACAACACGGGGATCCCGGTCATGTTATGCGTCAGCATGTCATTTCCTCCACGGACTTGACATTTATAGAGAAGCTGTTTGTGTGTCTATGTGTGCAATTGTATTATTTGGAAGTTCCTGTCAACAAAAATAAATGTTCTCTTATTTGAATAAATTACATGTTGGCGTTTTATTTGTAATGTGACTGTATAGGATAATGTTTAAACTTAAACTATTGTCAAATGTAGGGATTTCATATACATGTGTCCATCTCCAAATAGGACAAGCACACACACATATACACACACACACACACACACACACACACACATATACACACACACACACACACACACACACACACTGCTGGGCTTGGTTCGTTAAGCCTAATGGTTGAACAAAAGACACATCTGCTCATCTTTTTCTATCAAAAGAGAAGGTACTACTGTCTTCTTCGTTTGGTTAAACCGCCAAATATTTGGCAATGGGGTGGGGGTGGGGTGGTGCAGCTGAAGCAGTCTGACAATGAAAGAATGGATCCATGTGGTGTACATGAATACAACTTTATTAGCAGCCCTTTAGCAACAAATTAAGTCAGCATGATTTGTTGTAATTTCTGAAGCCTAATTCCCGGCATTCTTGGGAATAATTAAGTGTGTTTTCATTGGAGGTTTGGAGGTTTTGAATCCCAAACCTCACTAGTTAAAAATCAACTCCAAATGAACCCGGAAGTTTACTTCATTTGAACTTAATAATTTAAGGAGGACTGAAGATAAAGCCTCATTACAGCCATAATGAATGGCACATTTTATAAATAACAACTGGCATTCAAACGTTAGGCGCTGCATCCAGTCCATTTGTATATGTGTATTCTGTAATGGTTTTATCAGAGATCCGTCTATTTGCATTTTGAACATTTCAGTAAAGGCTGGATGTGGGTTATAGGGGAGAATAGCTTTAAGCAGGTGGTTAGATACCTCCCTTCCTTAATAAGGTAGCTGACGTCAGAGCTACGGGGCGGTGTGTGTGTGTGTGTGTGTGCGCGCGTGTGTGTTTGAGAGAGAAAGAGAGGGAGAGAGAGAGTATGGGAGGAGATGGGATGTTCCCAATGCGCATGTGTAGACAGTGATCTGTGCTGCGGTGGAAAAGGGGCTGGAGACACACAACTAAAGAGATGGCGCGGCACCCGACCGGAGCGCAAGGACAGCTGGCTGGCGGTGGGGGGGCTTGAATTATAAAGAAAATCAGAAAAAAATAATAATAACAAACAAAAACAACGACAAGAAAAATATCAAGAAAATAAAACGGGATTCGGAAAAGGAGTTTCCATTCTGCAAAACAGCGTCAGAGGTAGGAGAATATATATGTGACTATAAGGACAGAGAGGAGGCAATAGCAAAGGAGGCTTCTGCAAGAGGAAGAAAAAGCAACAAAATAAAATTGAACTTTACTGGACGTGAGGACTTCTGGACATCACCTAACTGCGATAGACCAGATAGATGGTTTGTCCACAGCGCTGCCCGGATCATGAACGCACAACTGTCGATGGATATTGGCGACCTGCACGGAGTGAGCCATGAGTCCGTGGCCGGTCACGGAGAGCTGCTGAGTGGCCACAGTCCACATGCCCGTCCGAGCCCCCGGGGTCTGAGCCACCGCGCTATGGGCATGGCCACCTTACTGGACAGCGGAGACTATCACCCCGGTCACCACGGACACTTGCATCCAGCCATCAGCATGTGTGAAGCCCCCCCTGGCATGAGTGCGAGCAGCACTTACACAACCCTAACCCCCCTGCAGCCCTTACCCCCCATCTCCACCGTGTCCGACAAGTTTCCTCCCCATCACCACCACCACCACCACCATCCTCATCATCCTCACCATCATCCCCACCAGAGGATCCCCGGAAATGTCAGCGGAAGCTTCACGTTGATGCGAGAGGACCGGAGTCTGGCGCCTATGAACAGTCTGTATCCCGCATATCATCACAAAGATCCCTGCATGGGCCAGAGCCTCTCCCCGTTGTCTGGTTCCGGTCTGGCCAGCATACACACGTCCCAGGCCGGCATCCCTCCCTACGCTCATCCCGGTGCCGCCATGCCTGGTGAGAAGATGCTCACCCCCAGCGGGTTTGAGGCTCACCACCCGGCCATGCTCGGCAGACACACGGAGCAGCACATGAGCTCTTCAGCGGGCATGGTACAAATCAACGGCCTCCACCACCACCCGCACGCCCACATTGGCGCGCAGGGGCACGGCCAGGGGCTGGGGAACAGCCGGGAGCAGGCCTCCGGGCCCGGGCAGCAAGGGGGCGGCTGTGGAGGGGGTGGTGTTTCTGGGGGCCAGATGGAGGAGGTGAATACCAAAGAGGTGGCGCAGAGGATCACCACGGAGCTGAAGCGCTACAGCATCCCTCAGGCCATCTTTGCCCAGCGGGTCCTCTGCAGGTCCCAGGGGACCCTGTCCGACCTGCTGAGAAACCCCAAACCCTGGTCCAAACTCAAGTCCGGTAGAGAGACGTTCCGCCGCATGTGGAAGTGGCTGCAGGAGCCTGAGTTCCAACGCATGAGTGCACTCAGGCTCGCAGGTGAGCGAAGCCTCGGTAAAGCCCCCTTTTTGTTTTCATCTTCTGAATGTGTTGCTGAGAGAAACAGACGCTCAAACAGGGTCCAGTCAGCACAGAGGAGCATTGGTCCTGAATACTACCCTATTGAGCAAATTGGGGTTGGGGACTAAAACTGATTTTGTACTTGTTATTATAACAAACAGAAAAAACATGTTCCAGAAGCGTAATGTAAAATCACATCAGGGTAGCATTCAGGACACATCTAGGCTGTTAGTTGTTTAGCAAAATATCATACAACACAATGTCTCCACTTGTCTCCAGAAATTATACCTTTATGAAAGATGCTGGAAGTCAAATGGTTTAAATGCAAGCAGGAACTATAGGCCATGCCTTAGGATTTTGTAGAACTGACGACCATGCATTCTCTAGACTAGGCCTCCTAATTAGAGCTTCATGCCTGGGGGGGTTCTGTTCGATGGTCAAATCCAACATTAGTGTGTTTAACAATATGTGAAGAAGCTAAAGTTGAAAAGTTCTTCGCGGATGCTCGTGCACCGACACGAGTGGCCTGATATCAATACGCATCCCTTTTCTGCCTCTACACAGATTTTGGGGTTGTGTGAAACAAGTGCTCATGTCATTTTACCTCAAAGTATCGACCGCTGGACTGTGTGCGTAAGCTGATCCTTCGCCCCAGAAATCGTTAGGAATGTGTTTATTTTGGTGTAAATGCAACCGATCAGACGTTTTGGTGATGCCCTTGATGTAAACAGAGAGGGAAAAATGTGCGTGCACGGGAGAGTGTGTGATGAACTAAATTTAAAAGCTGAAGTCATGCATTATTTAGCATTATGAAATGGGCTTTGCCTTTTAATTTGTTAATATTATAGGCCTTCATTTCAGAATAGAAGAGAGAGCGTGTGTTTATGTTTTGGTCGTAAACTAACCCTGACTTGACTGAGGTTTCTCTAATTAACTGATAGACCTCTGTATTAATTTGTCCCTGAGGTATACACACGAGTCAATTAGGGCGCGCATTGAGGCCCAAATTGCACGTGAGCGTTCACACACCCAATGGATTTTTTTTTAACGTTTATAGGCCCAATCAATGACCTACAAATGGGCTTTTTGGCTTTTTGAAAAGTGAGGCTGCGGCCACATGGAAAGTGCGTGATTTTGCGTACGTTTGTGTACGTGCATGCTCGTGCGTGTGCACGTCAATGTAATCGCAATTGATTACTTTTCAGTTTTCCCATCTGCTGCTGCTCTATGTGTGTGTGTGTGTGTGTGTGTGTGTGTGTGTGTGTGTGTGTGTGTGTGTGTGTGTGTGTGTGTGTGTGTTGGTTGAAAATTTGATTTTATCACTGACTTTCGCAAATTATTTTTTTTTAAAAGCTGGTTTTCTATTTGATCGTCACTGATCATAGGTGTGATCAGACTATAATTGATCAGTAGTCTATTGATTCGTAAGGGAAATGAAATTCTATAGCTATACTGGGAAATCAGTGTCTGCTTGAGTTGTGTTCATTCATTTTTCCTATTCACTTTTCCTTGAGCATGTTATGTCCTGTCTCGTTTTATCTCAACTTTTTATTAAAAAATAAATCATGACTAAAAATGGCAACGCTTCTCTTGAGCACAAACCTAAAATATAAAATCATAGATTTTTCTTGGAAAACGCCACCAAAAAGAGAGGAGACGAGAAATTCTTTACAGTTAAAAACTAAATTAATTTGGAGGGAATAGGCTGAGCGCCATTTTATTGATCCGTTCGTTGCGAGGTGAACTAGATATGGGATCGTGTGCTAAAGTAGATGTGATATACTTATTGATTTTAGGCTTCTGAAATTAATCTCGGGCCTTTTCTCCCTTTCCCACGTATTCAATTACCCATCAGAATTTGCTTGAACAGAACGAAATAGAAGAGAATCGAATATGATAGAAACGGTTTGGAGGTGGGCAGGTATGATTTGGCACAGGACAGAATTAATACATTCAGAAACGAGAGATCAAATCAAACTCAGTAAATCAGTTGTAATTGCAGAGACGATGTTGGTTGATTCTTTCATTCTCGCCGGTGCTTTTAGAAATTGTAAGTGAATATTACCTGCTTACCAGTAAATTAGAATACACGTCAACACATTATCGCTAGAAACGTTCGAGGGTTGAATATTTGCAGCACAGAGGTCTGTTTGTTGTTCTCGTGCTCTCTGTGAGATTATGAAATGCAGGACTATCGTCCCACTGTGTCTGTAGGCCCAGTGTGTGCGGTCTGTTTGAGTGTGTGGAGTTATCTGTGTGTTTGTAATGATTACCCGGGAGCAGCAGCAGTGTGTGTGTGTGTGTGTGTGTGTGTGTGTGTGTGTGTGTGTGTGTGTGTGTGTGTGTGTGTGTGTGTGTGTGTGTGTGATTAGCGTGATAACAAGGCCGCTGTTATGTCCCTCTGGTCCTGGGAAAGCTACCTCTCTGCCCGGGCCTCCTGTCCCGGGGCCGGGCCGCTGTGGTGGCTCCTGCTGTCAGAGTGGCCTTCACTGCTGCTGATTTATAGCGGCCCTTACACGAGGAGCTCCGGCTCTCTGTTAATATTTACCAGCATTGGAGACACCGGGCTGCTCGAACTCACAATTATACTCCAGTTTATGGTCATGCGGGCACGTCGCTGCACTGTACTTTACCACACACCTGAGAGCGTGTTAACATTAGGTTACAAGGTGGGATCAGCAAAATCATCTTCAACTAGGCTGATTTAATACATATGTTTATTTGTATATCGCTCTCTAATAAAGCTAACTGTTTACTGCCTATTTGAATATATGAAAGACAACGTATTACATCAAAACTAAATGTATACGTTCAGTAACTCGAAGTAATACGCCACTTTAAATGCACTGCAAAATGCCTGAGGTAATATAGCATTATTTAGGAATTTTGTTCGTCATACTTTGTTCGCAATTCTTCATTGCATTGGTTTATTTAATTCGTTTCCTTTGTACATTATTGTGTTTTGAGGTTTTCTATAATTAATTGCTTTTATTCATCAGGTGCATATTGCAAAATTAAACAGCACTGATTGTAAAACGTGGTTTGCTGTTAGAATATGCCGTTCATTAAATTACCCAGTGAGCAAATATTGGGCCTTGCTCCAGCAGCCCACGCCTGCCCCCTCCTGGTCTCTGCTCACCAATGAACCTCTACTTGGATGGCTGTACTAGGGCTCAAAAAGAGAGAAAAAATGGTTTCGCTGTCAAACAGATTACCAAGTCCCCCTTTCCAATATTAGATGATCTGTAGTTCATGCTTCCACAGTAGTATATTGCAGCGCACGGTTGTTTTCAGCACCGCGGACAGCACATTGTTCCGCAGTTGACAGACCTCCTGCCTGTCTGCTCTCCTCCAGAACTAGCGGAGTTTCTGCTCTGGTCCGCAAAGCAACAGAGCTCAATGGGGTTCCCTGACAAAATGCGGAAGAGTTTAATCCCGCTATTATTTCCCGTGGACCCTTGCGTTTTGCCCAATGAAAGAGTGTCTTGAGCAAATGTAGTACCACTGCTCCCAACATGCATCTGACAAATAAACGCTTAAAGATGGGTGCTTCTAATCTCATCAACACTTGTCGTCACTTTTGAGTCAATGATAAATAGGACTTTGACTATAGACTCAAACATCAGAATACATATATGTATACATATATGGGTAGAATTTTTGTTTTTATCGAACTCAAACTGCAACAGCATATTTTACTATATAATTAACAAGTTAAACCAGAGACAAGGAGCATTCATCACCATTCAAATCAGCTGTTGCAGCTTGTAGAGATAAGACATTTAATATTTCCAATTTGGCTCTTGATGTTATTGTTTACAGTTACAATAACAGAAATTTAAAACCAATATTTGATGGATTGTGGAATTACTATCTTTGCTGAATTGTCATATTAGTAATATAAATAAAGTGGTCTCAAAAGCAAAAATGATTCTTGATATACAAGCATCTATTTAAACCTTAGCCTGTTTTGGACCTGCATTTGTGCACCAAAACAAACTATATCAGTTAGTTTGGGTCAAAATGGATTGGAAAATATCTGATATTGGTATTGGCTTTAAATAATCATATGAGTGCTGAAAACAGATTTATACGTTAAGCTGGTTTGGGGGAGAAACACAGAGATGATTCATGGGTTAGTCTATGGAATTATTCAGGACTTTTTTAATCCAAGGTCAAGGTGTGATGGAGAAAAGATTGTCATGTAGTATTAAGTAGATTCTGCCCTCTCTCACAAACACACTCTCTCTCTTTCTGTCTGTCTCTTTACTGAATCCTCCACAGCATGTAAGCGTAAGGAACAGGACCACGGCAGAAGCGAGCGGGGGAGCGTGTCCAAGAAGCCCCGGCTGGTGTTCACAGATGTGCAGCGGCGGACGCTCCACGCCATCTTCAAGGAGAACAAGCGTCCATCCAAAGAGCTGCAGATCACCATCGCCCAGCAGCTGGGCCTCGAGCTGGCCACAGTCAGCAACTTCTTTATGAACGCACGCCGCCGGAGCCTAGATAAGTGGGTGGATGATGGCTCCGGTCACCCACCCAACTCTGGCCTCAATGCCTGCACCAAAGCCTGAAGACGGACTGATTTGACCAACTCCTGGACTGACTCAACCTCGGTGGAAAAGCTTTAAAACTTAAGAGAAACAAAGAGAAACTTAAAAAGACCTTGAAGCAACGTTTTGCCCTTAAACCTGTACTATATTGATATTTATAGTATCCAAAGATGAAAAAAACAAACCAAAGACTTCTTGTTTGACCTGCTTTGAAAAGTTGTTTTCAGCAACACATTTAAGTGTAACATACTGCAAAAAGACTATAGTTTTACCCCCCCAACCCCCCTTCACACATACTCACTGTCACTGGTCTCTAGCTTTACTATACCCCCCATACCTCCCTACTCAGTATCAATCTATCATTCACCATCCTTATCTTTAATCTGATTGGTTGGTTTTAATGATGGGTAACTACATGGAGGTTTAATCAGCCTATTTGCAGTCTGATCTGCAGCTGTCCACACCCTTGAAAAACAGCCAGAATGTGGCGCTCCGGTGGGATTGGCCAATCAACTTTAAAGACAAAGAAATCCTACAGGAGCAGCTGGATTGTTGTGCAACCTTGTTTGGATCGGTGGCGGTGGACAGTCTGTCTATCTGTCTGTCCAGCTGTCTGTCTCTCTATCAAGCATTCCAGACAGACGGGGGAAATGCCCATGCGTAGACTGCTAACCCAAAACCCAACCCTGAAGCAAACCAAAAACCCCTAACCTCAACCCACATGGTAGTGCTTTCTTCCAACATGCTGAAGCGTTGAATGATTTAAACAAGAGAAACCAAAGCCTTCTACACCCTGAAGCCTCTCGTGCAGCTTAGAAATAAAAAAAACACGTCAGAACCTGCTATGAAGTAATTTGACCAAATATTATATATATTTTTACCTCATTTCCTCCCTTACCTCCTGAGATAGACTGTTAGTTAGGCGCCAAAAAGAAGAGAATGTCACCGCTTATGGTCCAGACGACATTTTGAGTCATATGTTCCCTGCAAATGGAAAAATAATATATGACACAACCCTGAAAATTAACTATTGATATTTGCCTTATAGATGCCTTCTTAAATCAAACAAAATATTAGGGTTATATCTTTGCAAAGACTCTCGAGGATGTTCCTGTAAAATGCTCATTGTGAGGATTAATCATTGCGGATGCATCCTCTCCTGTAAGTCTGTTTAGCTAATGCCTACAGATTTAATTCAAGTTTATGTGTTCAAATGCCAGCAGCTGGAAAACAAAGACTAATAGATTCTGTAGTTTGTTTTCTCTGCAAAGGTGAAAACAAAAGACGCTGGCTCTCCTGCTCTCTGTGTGGTTGTGACACATTGAAGGAGACAGGCGGCCTCTGATGGTTTTCGTTCTTTTCAGGACAAACCACTCTAATAATAAGCATTCAGCATCGCTCCGTCGTCCCTGTGCGCTTCATATGTATTTGATTTTATCTCCTCATCAAAGATGTTGGGTGGAGGGGATGATATCAATGATCAAATCACTTTCAGGCACTTACACAGCAATGTCACCTCGTCACCTGAATACGAAAGCACCCCACCCTCCTCTTGCCGATCCCCAGACACCCCTCCCATCCTGCCTCCACTCTCCTGGTGAGCTATGCATTTCAGCACTAGGAGGAAAGCACTACACGGGGCTGGCCCAGGGCAGCACATCATTAAAGATATTGAGCTGGCCCCTTGCCGTCATCCCCCTCATGGCCAGGGTTAGCAGCTCTACATTCATCAGAACAAGCGCTGAAGGAGAGGCGAGCTGCTTCTTCGCCTCTGAAAGAAAAACCAAAAAGACGACAAGAAACAAAAATGTGTCAAGACCTGCTGATGTTTTATAGTGTGAACCAAAGATGCTACCTCACTCAAGTTCCATACGTGATTTCTATCACTTTGATGATACCAAAGATAACCAAAGATTTTTTCTCATTGCACGGCCTCTATGAGTGGTGTTAAAAGATGTTGTATGTCTCCCCTCCCCCCATCTCTCCTCTCTCTCTCTCTCTCGCTCTCTCTCTCTTCCTTTCTTCTCCCCTTTCTCCCCCTCCCACCTGCACTCAACCCATGCACCCCTGCTATGCTTGCTCTTACTTCATCTGTGCTCTGATTACAGCTCCATAGATAGTCATGCTGATGTAGCTATAGGCAGATATACTGATCCAGCCATAGATACACACAAGCGGCCATGTAGGTGCCTGTGGGGTACAGCGAACCTGCTAGCAATGTGATCCATCTTTCTTTGTGCTTGGTAGCACTAACAAAGTATTCATTTCTACCATGAAATGTAAAAGCTGACACTGTGGCTTTATAAAACAAATATGGTTTTAGTTTGGTTCATGATTAATTTCTAAATAATCTATGTGAATTTGACAGAGTACCCCGCTGGAGTGTCTTTTTTTGCAGCTTTTTTCTACTCTGACCTGCCTCTAGTGTGTATCTATAGGTTATTAATATTGATCCAACAAATAGGTCAGATGTCTTGACGTGAACGTAGACAGACAAGCTGACATGGGCAGAATTGTTGACTCAACTATAGGCAGACATGTTCCTGAAAGTAGAAGCAGACGTGTTGCAATCTTTCTAAAACTCCCAGGACGAGTGCCTTGCTTGAACCAAAGTGTTAAACCGCTGTTGACCTCTCACCTTTGACTCTGTGAATACCTCAGCCTGTAGAAGGGCCGCTACTGAAGAAACAAGGAAAAGGTTTTTTTTTTTAATCACACCGTGGTGCTTTTGCCAGCGCAACCATGCAATGAAAACATACCAAAGGAATTTCTCTTGTCCACTTCAACAGATTAAACCAAAGGTCTTTGTTTCTCCTCCCCTGCCCCCTTCTTCCCCTCCATCCCTCCTTCCCCCAACCGTCCTTGTCTCTCTGCTGTGTGTAGGAAGGTTCAGCACTCTGGCCGTGCATGTCTTTACCAATGTCTCTGAATACCTCATAGTAATAATTCCTTTGAGTTCTGCATTGAGACGTCTATCTGTGAGTAAGGCAGAACTCCACTCGTGTGGTAACTGTTATTGTTACTTCAAAAAGTTGTATGATTATCTATTTTGAAGCTGTTGTTTTTTTTGGCAGAAGTGCTCTGTTTAGAGTCACGGACGACGAGTTTCAGGGTTGATGTATGAAACTTAAGGGATGGAGGGAGAAGCATATTTTTTATCAGACATTGGGTTATGCCAATATTATGATGGTAGACTATTGCTTTTACAGGGTAAAACCAACTGCTGTGATATTGTGTTCATATTTTCCCTTTTCTCTACTTCTGTGTTGTGATTTTAATTTAATTGCATTTTGTAATGGTTAACCACTGCTTTAATTTATGCATTTGTAGAAACTCTAGATTTGTATATAGTAGGTTTTTTGAAAAAAAAAGAAAAAAAGACAGTTTTATGTTACAGCCTTATTTCCCACGCTTAGATATAAAAAGGAGTAGTTTGTATTCTTCTTCAGCTAAATCCTAGCCGGCATTTCAATGTGTGTTTTAAACACTGCCAGAAACCCAGACAGTTGATTTGCCAATGCAGACAAAGTTAAACAGGAGCTACTTTGTTGAACAGCTGGCAAAAAGCAGTGTGTACGTGTGTGTTTTTTCTATTCTTTTGACTTTTTAAAAGAAACGGTTATTTTATGGGTATTACTGCACATCCAAAGATTTTTAAAACAAACCAAAAATTGGAAAAAAAATATGTATAATGTTGAAAAGCACTGGCATTTGTGAGGTAGACTTGTTGAGTTTTGATTTGCCATTCGCACGGGTATAGAATGTAGAAGGCGTAGGGCTATGTAGACAAGCTTACTCTACCATGTGGGGAATCTCCTGTTCAATGTACAATCTGAAGCATTTGAAACGAGGGGCTGCAAGTCCCGCTCACTTTGCTGTCTCATGCACAGAGTGAGGTGGAGTGTAGGCTGGGCAGCCGGTCTGCCAGGGGCTGTGCCACGGAGCTGGGTCTGTTTTTATTGCCGTGGCACTGCCGCCTCGCTCCATCTAGTATCTGTTCTTTTGGTACGTACTCGTGTAATGACTATGAGCAAAGTCTAATAAAACTGCAAAGAACCTTACCAAGGAATCAGTGTGTGAGTGTGTATGGAGACGATCACCTGCTCATTTCCGTTTTCTGTCTGTGGATGAGTGTGAGCGTGTGTGCAACTCAATTGTCAAGTACTGCTGAGGTTCTGTGTGTGTGTGTGTGTGTGTGCTCATTTGCATGTGTGTCTTCACTGTGTGTCCGTCCGTTGTTCACACCTGTGTGTACTGCTGGTGTGCATGCATGCGCGTGACTGATTGGTGCATATCCCAACAGTGGGTTTGACTCCCCCTGGTTGTCAGAGGCCTGACTGTTAGTACTGCTTCCTCTCTGTCATGCAGACAGCACAGTATCAGCACGCTATGCAGTCGTTATGTCACAGAATGGACAATGTGAACGTTTTCCAGCAAAGTATACAGGTGCTTACATTACCGTTATGAAAGCCTGAGATATAGATGGAATGGATGGTGAGTTTTTTCCCCCCATTTTCACAATTTTGGTTATTTATTTTGTCCACAAGGAGTTCCCATATGATGGGTAGCTTGGCTGCAAGTCTCATAACAATACTGCGGCGCCGAAGACAATCATCTGGATCTCTTACGCTGGGGAACTAGTTTTCTCACCCGCAGAGGGGTGTCCTCCAGCTATTCATATACAAAGATGCTTGAAGGGTTTTGATAAACAAGCATATTTGTTGTCATAGACATTTAGGAATAGAATACAGTAGTAGTTCATCGTGCACTTCAAAATGAAATCTCATTGCTCTCGTCAGCCTTGTGCTCTTGTCAACCTTGATCTCTTTCTTTTGACCTCCTTCTCAACTCACAATGCTTCTTCAGTTTTCAGTATGTGTGTGTGCGTGTGCATGCGTGAGTGCCTGAGTGTGTGCACGAGAGGCAATACTGTCAGTGTTACTCTCAGATGTATAACTCCATGTCTCATGACTTGATTTGTCATTGCTGTTTCCCAGGCTTTGCTACTGCTTTCTCAGTGCCGTGCAATATCATCTGTTGTGATTGCTAAGCAAATGAAAAAAAGAAGAAAAAAAAGAGAGAAAATTGAGAAGCAAGTGATGATGTCATCCAGCTTTTTTCAGTGTTCAAAATGTTTCAACATTTCTGTAGTCACAAAAAGTAGAAAATAAACTGTTGGTATTTCCAGCTTCTGAATCCTGGCTCTTGTTATTATTATTATTATTTTATTTTGATTGTATTGTGTTTTGTCTTTTTTGGCTCAGACAGGCAAATTGAATCAATAAAACATCAAATTAGATAAGAAAGTAGAGGACAAGACAAGCAGGCGTATGAGACTGTTTTGGAGGGGAGCCTGCATGACAAGTAGCTTTAGAGTACCAGTGGATAGGTTATGCCTTGCTGTCTTGGTTTAAAGGTACATACATTATATTTAGCTGCTTAAACAAATCACTAATTATAAAATAATTTGTATGGCATGCAGCAAATTCTTTACTTTTAATAAAATGTTGGTTGGGGGGCTCATTTCCATTCATAAATTAGCCGTAACCACAGTCCAACAACTAAGGTGAATGTATTGAAAATGTGGCTCAATTCAGTTATTCTAAGCTTAGTCATCACTTTGTATACTGCTGTGTAATGTCAGGAAAGCACCAATAGCAATGGAACCACCAACTCTGACAGTGCTCTGCTATAGTAGGTTTATATAACCATTTAATTTCCTTTGAAGATCTGATGTTGCTAAAAAGTCAGAAGTCATTTGAATTCCAAATGGATGAAATACAAAATGATGTGGCCCCTAACTATAAAATGAGCAAAGTCGTTACATAAGTAAAGTCATCTGGATCATTATTCTAGCCTTAATATGTTTTACTTTTAGTTACAAAGAATCATGAATAAATTAAACCAAGCGGAGACATCCAAACATCAATCCATAAGTAATTTCATTGATTGTACTCAGCAAAACAAGAACAAAGCACATTAAATGGATTTTTCAATGGGATTCTTCTGTTTGTGGTGCTAAACCCCACAAATCCATCTGTAAGTAATCCATCACCCAAAGGTGATATTTTGTAGGCTACTCTGATTGCACTGATTCAATTTGCATGACCAAAGGGGAAGCAAAAATAGTGAAACTTTTTGACATCAGGCAAAATTTTCTAACATAGTAAGTTGAATTCAAATGATTGTTGTTCGAGTTCAAAGTCGCATTTCTCAGTTAAACACTGAGTCAGTGGTAAATCACTGATCCTCACCTGGCTCTCTTAGTGGGACTATGGTTGGACCAAAAACTTTGTCAAACTTGTCAAAGAAGCCAAACTAGACCCACGGCTGGAAATGCTTTTTCCTTTCTAGTACAGAAGATGTATTTTATAAGAAATATTACTATTGTAGTCTTGTGTCCTTTTTTTATTTGCCACATTACTAGCATGCTGCCACTAGATGGGGCTATGACATGAAATTTCCAAAACACAGGAGCTTCTTTGTTTGCATTTACCAACATTCACACTAAAAACAAATCACATTAAAAGAAGATCATTTAAACCCACTATTCTAATTATTTTGCAGAGTAAAATCAATATCTACGAACAGAGATAACTGTCTGCCCAGATTATAAATCACAGCATCCATAACTGAAATGATATTTGGTTCAATTACAC
Source organism: Cebidichthys violaceus (assembly GCF_023349555.1). Lineage (NCBI taxonomy): Eukaryota > Metazoa > Chordata > Actinopteri > Perciformes > Stichaeidae > Cebidichthys > Cebidichthys violaceus. Next base: position 3,773,818 of record NW_027176705.1, read on the forward strand.
TATGGACGCAGACATTTACCCAAATGAGCTTTACATCAATGCAGATCTTCCGACGCTGAATCGGAAAATGTTCCCATATCTCTTTAAATCAGCAAGGGTGTCATAGCTCTCTAAGGGTTGCTACTGTTTTGTTTGTTTTGTTTAGGAGTTGCTAGCTCCAGAATTTACCTCTATATGGATATTCTTATGGGTTTTGACAAATGCAGGATCTGGCAGATTATGTCTCATTTTCTTAAGTGTAGGAACCACAATGTTAAACACCAGGTGACTTTTCCCCTTAAACATAATTTTGGTGTGTATCAGTGTCCGTAGACTTCCATTGTAAACGTTACTCCCTTGCCAGATAAATGTCCATCATCAACTGGTAGATGTTTGCATTGTTATCGTGGACCTATGACCCGACATTCTCTGTCTTGTCTATGTTATCAGAAACAAAGGACAACTTAGTCAAATTAAAATGTATCAGACAACAAATAGTCTGGCAAGCACTTCTTTTTGTCATTTTGCCCCCTATGATGGCAATAGGTTATAGCTTTTTTTTGTCATATTAATACTCTTAGAGTATATCTGTGTGTCACAAACACCAATAACACACAAAAAACAACTGCAGCTGCCAAACAGATTTGAGAAGCAGATTCTAGTGTCCTCATTTTGGCCTTTGCCTTTGTTCCAAGCGGTTCAGAGAACAGATTAAAACAAAGAGCACTCCCTCTGTCTTTTTTTATCTGTACCAAAACGGCAATGTGCCAAATCCTGCATTTAGCTTGAGAAGTGAGCAGAACCACTGATTCTAGATCTATATATTTTTTTCACTTTAACTTCACATGCTAACACTTACTTATACTTTGCTTAAACTGTATAACTGGTTGGCTCAATATTGGCCTGCCATGCTTTCAAATTGTTATCTTGTGTCTTACAACCTATAGCTTTTTCTGTGTCATATTACCTCATGATTATGATTATTATCATTTTTGTTATTATTATTGTTGACATTGCTATTAATGATAATAAGACATAGCTCTCTTTTGTTTACCAACTTAACAAAGGACAAATATAGGGCAGATTACTTCAATAATATACACAAGCAAAATTATTAATTCATTTTAGATATCAGACAGAATCAAAAGTTAATATTTTGCCAGGAACTCCTCTTGGCCAGTTAAGACTTTAAACTACAACATATTACCCGCATTACCTTGAATACAGACGATCTTTGGCGTCCCATAAGCCAAAGCAAGCCACAGAACAAAATGTTCACGACGGGGAAAAAAAACGAACCCTCATGTGTGCACGTGAACGCTCACCGAATTCCACTGACCAATCAGCGTACAGAGAGAGTAGCCCATCTCTTGTTCGTGCCGTTCTGTCAGTGACGCGTCAGACCTGTAGAGAAACATAATTCAGGTTTTTCAACAGACACACAGCGCGTCTTCCTCACAAGTTTCTGGTACCACTTGTAACTTTAGCGGTAGGTATGGCTGCGAGTTCATGCGAGGCTGGCCTGACAGAGACGGCGGATGTGACGACTGGGGCTGTTGTTGGGACACGTGATCTGAGCTGCGCTGATCTGTTTTGACAAGCAGTGAGGAGGGGAGGCAGCAGACTGTGAGCATCACGACTAGGAAGATTCACTGTTTCATCTACATGTCGTCTGAATAATGTCAGTATCGACCTAGTCTTTCTAGTTTCAGCAGTCAATTGGTCTAGTCAGCGTAGAATTAGCATATTGTGCCCGAGTAAACGCTTGCGGGAAAAAAAAACGTTGCCCTCTGCTACGAAGCGGAGTCTGTTTGAAAAAAGTTTTAATGAAGATCGCAAAGGGAAGTCAGCACAGGTGGCGTTTGTAACGTTAAACAGATGGCGACCAATCGAAGACTGGAGATGGATAGAAAGCGGATCATATCGGTCTGACATCAACGGTTTCACGTTTCGTGTGAAGAATGATGCACTCGTAGCAAAAAAACCCCAAAAAACACCGAGACCGTCCGTCATCGGAATCGGTATATTTTCAGCTCAGCTGTGGCTACCTGCGCTATATTTGGGCTTGGGGTGTTTGGGAGGTCGTCGTCACCAGTAGACGCTTAACTAAACAAGTGACTGATTAAGTTAGCTGGTTAGTTAGTAGTGTCTGCTATTCAGCTAACACACTGCAGAGTTAGCGAGCCCTCCAGAGTCGTTGTGAGTAGCCCATGTTACAGGAGAGGGGGACACAGAGATGCATCGCGACGTAACTGTGGTTTAGGTGGTGGAATTTGAGACGAGCTGTGAGAGTAGCCAGCTTGCTAGTTTACATCACTAGTAGTCCGATTGGTTACTCGCTAGCAAGCCGATTGACAACTCCATTACCTAAACGATAACTGCGACTTTGGCTATCAGCTGTCTTTGTGTTAGTCTAGTCGGACAATACAGTGCGACTCGATGGAAGCGTACAGTAGTAGCATGCTAACAAAGCAATGCTTTGTTGTTGGATAGGGGGGCAGCAGCTGGCACCAACACACAGGCACCAAAGCTGATATTATTGCTTAGCTCATACAGCAGGTCTCAGTCACAGAGAGGGTTTTTTTTGGGGGGGGGGGGGGGGGGGGGGGTCCACGCGGAGAGAAAGAGACCACTAAGAAGACCCTACAAGAGATCCTGAAGGCGACCTGATGACACTGGACAACATGAAGTCGGAGCGAGGTACGTGGGACACACAGACACATATAGAGTGGACTTGATGCTGTGCATGTCCATCTTTAGTGGACTGACTGTACTGTACCCCATCATCACCCTGAGAGAAGAACCAGGCCAGGGTGTTGCGTAACAGCTGGTCATCCTGGTCACTGGTTATGTGAATTAACAAAGCCTGACCCGGGTCAGTGAGGACACGTGCACACAAACACACTGCTCTAGTTTTTTGGATGTTAACGCAAATGTCAGCTGTTTCTTTTGCCCCATATCATCGGCATCAACATATATCCTGCAAGATCGTCTCATAGCGAATGCTATTCCCTTTTCCAGGAGCTCTTGTTTTGACGGTCTCTTGCATGAGGCTGCTGCAAAGTGTTCTTGACACCCACCCTGTTGTGGAAATCTGGCTCCTGCCGTATGCTCGGCAACCTGTTTACATGTTGCTGTCTCTGCAGCAAGAGGTGAAGCAGGGACAAGAGGGGACACCCTTGTTTGTTTCAAAGTAATTAGGTTAATTTTATTATTGCATTAATTTATGAAGGGGATTTCGGACTCCTTAATCTGTGCCCTGACGCAATCAACATTAGGTGTCGTTTCAGCTCCTATCATTCATTTTGTGATTGAGTGTACACAGTCGTTTGTGATCCAGGGTAACAGCTGACGTGATCAGTTGTCAACAACACAATAGCACCATACTTGGAAGCAGTGGAGGGCCATTGTTCTTTGTCATAGGGAGATTAGCTGCAGTCAATCAGGGATAGTCTTGATAGTCGGATTGTGTTTTTTTTGCATAGGTTATGCAACTGCAGTCATGCTGCTGACTGGCCTGAGTGGGATCCTCCTTCGAGCACAATATGCTGGTAATGGGACTCCACGAGGCACATGTGCCCTATACGGGCCTAGACTTTAACCCTAGGCTTGCCTTGCCGTCCCTTGACTGACCCAGACATCTGTGTGATGTGACTGGCCAGCATAAAGGGCACACTGGCGGACACTGTGTACAGTGTAATTATAGACTACTAATGCAGCACGGCATACTGGGTCAACTGTGAACAGCAACACTTTCTGTTGCATGTTGTAAGATTGGTTGGTTGAGGACTCAAATCGGGGAATATTGAGATTATTTTACAGTCAAATACTCTGCGTGCCTGCTTTGTATCAGCCACAAAAGACAGACAAGTGTTGGCCAATACTACAGTGAGTCCGGTCCTCACCCTTCATGGGTTGTCACCATGGCAGGTTTGCTCACTCACTCACTGTCATTTTGTAATTATGAGCAAGTAGAAGCTGATCTACAAGCAGTGGCTCCCTGTTTGACTGGCAGACACGATGGGGCTATTGTTATTTGGCTACTGTTTTGTTCCTGTGGTGGAGAACAGCACATCTCTCTCTCCCACACACACACACACACACACACACGCACACACACACACCTCCCTTCTGTTGCCTCGCTCCTCTCCCTGGTCTCAGAGAACCGGGCTGCAGTGGTGACAGAGGCTGTTTACTGAGTAGCTTGGAACACGGCAAAGTCAAAGCAGGCGGTTTCACTGCTGTGACGCTGGATTGAGGGTTCCTAGGAGAGCCCAGCTATATTAAGTTTAAAGGGGGGGAGAGGTGAACAAGTCCAGACATGTGCGTCTTACACTGAAACTCCTGCAACAAGTGTCAAAGGCTAAGACCTCCTGGTCAGGTGGGTGTGAAAGTCAAGCCAAGGCTTTGGGTGATGAGGTGATAGGTTCAGGCAGTACCATACCATGGCTTCTGTTCCACCTTTAACACCTTGAGAGGAGACTATGATGATGTTGAAATTCCAACACATGAAAACAAAGAATTTAGACTTCACATGATCTCTTTGTGAGCCATGCTTTTTGTTATAAAGGTAGACGAGGAGCACTTGTGTTCTGCTCAGGGGCCCAACCAGAGTCATCTGACCCCCTTGTTTTTCTGTGAGTCAGGATGTGTGTATGTATATGTGTGTGTGTGTGTGTGTGTGTGTGTGTGTGTGTGTGTGTGTGTGTGTGTGTGTGTGTGTGTGTGTGTACATGCAGGGTGTGAGGAGACCGTGAGTGTGGCAGAGCCAGCCGATTGCTACTGGCTAATAAGCGCTGTGCCGTTGAAACCACGTGGATCAACTGACAGCTTTTACTGGTCCCATAAAGAGCTGCTGTTGGAAAAACTCTCGACCTGTTCACACCAGTCAGGGAAAGCATGGCTCGCCACATCGGGTTTCAAAACCGTTTCAGCTGAGGTGTGGTAAAGCTGAGTTTTATTTGTATCCTTAAAGACATCATTTTGTTTAAGCGTGTTCCCATCTCCACATTTACACCATAAAAATAGGCTGTTTCTGCTCAACTGTGGTCCTCTTCTCAACCATTGAAGGGGACATTACAAGTAAAAGACATTGTATTTGATGATGATATGAGGTCATATGGTGAAATGTATGAGCAATGAGCTAAGAATGGCGACTGAGTGCTTCCTCCTTTATGCCTTCAACCACAGCCCTCCTCTTTCTTCCACACACACATTAAACATTATACAGAGAGATGACTTTAGATTTAGTCATGTTGGAAAGACTCAGTCAGCTGGCAAGCCTCTGCGCTGTGCTCTGGGTCTCTGTTATGTTACTTTGTGTTTTTGTATGGTCGTGCTTCCTGTTTAAAGTCATTAGTCCTTTAAGGAGGAGTTGAATACAAGTCCCCCCCCCCCACCACCCACCCAATTTACTCCACTGCCTGCCGTGTGCTCAGCCAGATTACAGCTGCCCTGAGATGTCCGAGCCTAGGGTTACAAAATTCCAGGAATATTCACTTTCCATGGGAATTAACAGGAATCTATTGGGAATTAATGGGAGAGTAACGGGAACAAAATGAAAATGTAGGGGTTATCTGCCCAGTCTTTATTTACTCTGTCATATGCTGATAGAAACTAACTTTTTTTTCCATATCATAAAAAGACATAATTCATTAATTTTCCAAATAAATCCATTCATTTGTCAAATACATACATTGTGAAACGTGCCATGTGGTGAGATAGCTAGCTAGCAAGTTAACTACTGCTTAACTAGTACTTTGAATATTCATGCGACAGTGTGGGCCGTGATCAAACCTAGGGTTTAAAGACGCAGATAAAGATTTGTAATTTTACTGAATTTCTATTTATTGGGATGCTGGCAAATTATCTGTGCTTTTGACAATAAGTGTGCTGCTGAATTCAGTACATGCTTACAATTTGATTAAATGGCCGTACGTTTAACCACAACATGCCATAAAACCTTGTGTTTCATGTGTATTTCCTTCTCCCCAAATAAGCTCACGATTAAAAGGTAAGCTTTTTAAAATGAACAAAACTTTCTGCACTTAACTTTTCTTAGAAATTTTCAGCCAATGAGCCAATACACTCTTTCTCACGAGAGACCCAGATAAACCAGAGCGACATACACAGTTGTCCCGTACAGCACCTGTCTACTCCTGTGTTGTCTTTGCCTCGTCCTCGTCACTGATTTACCTCATAGCAGGAGGCAGCCATAACAGGTGCTCGCTACTGTTTTACTTCTCTCACACAGTGGGAGTTCATTTGTATCATTTTTCCCCCCGTCTTTATCGACTAATTTATTTACTGGTACTCTGTGCTCAAATTTTTTTAGCTAAATCAAAACTAGACTGGTTGAAGGTGCTGTCTTTTTTTTTATTTTTTTTTCATTCCAAAACATGTTTTTTGTTATTACCTATAACCTGTATGACCATTGGAAACTAAACACAACTCACCAGAGATATTTACATTGAAACCCCTAACGTTGTATTTGATTGAGAATTTATTTAAAAGGTTTGATTTTTTTTTTTCCTCACCTAAGGATATTCCTGTTTATGCATAAACTATATTACATTCAACTAATTCAACATAAGCATTTCACCATATCGCCTTTTCAATACAACGCCACCCAGCTGCACTGAACATGGATGTTGGACTCGTCATTGCACAGCGAGATTCAGAGCTGCCTTTTGCAATGAATACCAATACTGGGTCGGCATTCAGCTGTGACTTACTATCCAGGGCCCTGGAGTAATCAGCCTAAATCAATGCTGTTGTGACAGGTTTGACTGTAAGTAGCCTAGCCGTGCCTACAGCCGCTATATTGGATTGGACGCCCAGTCCTCCCAGTCCAGCATTGCTCTTACGAAATGCTAGAACATTTTATTTAGCACACCGACGCTTCATCAGGACATGTACACATGTACACAGTGATCCTTGCACATTTAGTACAGCTCTTCTGTATCGAGGCTCGGTGTTAAAGAGCTGTACGGACACACACAAAAATACACCGCCCAGACTTAGTTTTGGACCGGCTAAAGCTGGGAGTAGCAGCATGGGTCGCATTTCTGCTGCCAGGGTGCCACTGAGCCAGTGATGTCATTATTGCTGGTGTGCTCGTCGCATCCTCCCGCCCCCGTGGCTCCTCGTAGCCAACCAGCAGTCGTCTCTGCAGGACCAGGAAGAGCCATCTGGACCCTGTGGTGTTCTCCTGGTACGGGTGGTGTAGATGTGGAGGTGGTGTGTGTCTATGTCTCTTTTTGTGCATTTCTGTGTCTTTATATCTGTCTGTCTTTAGCTTTTTAAGTTTGTTTTTGGTTATGTCTCTTCTTCATCTGAGGGTGTGAATGAAGTAGCTAAAAAGTACAAACTTGGAGTGTAGAGACATCATGAACTAACGAGACATTTGTGGGCGTTATCTTTGGAAAACGCTGAACAACATTTTTCACCCTTTTCTGACATTTGATAATGAATTAACGTTCTCCCCCGTCACTACACTGGTCTTCTCTTCTGGTATCTCCCACTGCCATCCTCTCTTTTTCTCTCCCGTCCTCTGAGTCACGTCGCATAGTTTCAGCTACTGTAACACCTCAGCACTTAACACCTCCACCACCACTATCTGCGGATAATATCTTAACAAAAAGCCTATTGACAGAAAGAGAGCTTGCTTGACTTACTATCTAAAGCACACAAAGGAAGTAGGTGACAGTAGGGCCTGACAGATTGATCAGTGGACATATATTGATTGCTGGATGACGACATTAAAAACATTAGCTCTCAGTAGTGTTCATAAAGCACAATGGCAGCAGAATTTCTCTTAAATTAATGAGGAAATAAAGAAACTAGTTCCCCGTCAGTCACTGAAAAAAAAAGACCGTTGGATTGAAGAATCTGAGTTTTCTATGGCCTGCAATCTGTGCTTTCATTCTGTGAGTACACTAATACTGATTAAACAAGAAATAATATCCATGGAGCTATAATTGATCTATCTCTAATGGGAACTATTCCTTTAAAGTAATAGAATCGTTTTCACAAACACAAACTCCCAAGTCTCTGTTTACGGAGAGTACCTCAGGGGCACATTGTTTATTAACAAGAGGTTGACTAAATTTGAGACTCATCACAACTATCCCCTGTCCTTCTCGCCATTGTCTCATCTCATCGCTTTCAGGCCAGCAAGCCTCAATAATGAGCGAGGCGATTCCCCTTTCACCCTCAGTATTGCTTCATGCTGCCAGTCAGTCTGTGCTGTTAAACTGGGTTAATAATCTTTTCTTTTTTCTTTTTTTTTTTTACTCAGCGTTTTATTTGTGGAAATGTACTGTTAATGTTGTTTAGAACAGGTAGTTCTAGATCATAAATACATGTAATGTAGTATACTAATGAAAGGTGAGGAGCACCCGAAAGGAGAGATGGTGAACAAGAGCTGTTCAATGGCCTTTTTTGTGGCAGATGAATCATTCAGTAAGAGAATACACTGAGGTTTTTTTTCTCTTGACACATCAAGACTTCGGCCTTGTGCTTTTTTGTTCAAAGCGGTTAATTCCAGTCACCGGCCCCCTCGATCGGCTTGTGCCACAACTGACACACTTTTCGTTACGCTGCTCGGGTTGCTCATTTTGGACTCCCCTTTCTAGAAATTGGCATGGGCAGCACAGGGGAGGTCAAATGCCTGTGCATTCATGTTGGACAGGGTGGCTTTTGGTTACAGAGAGAGGCTGGTTTGTCCTACTGCCCTAGTGTCCTGTAGATACCATCAGGCAGCCTGCTGAAATTGAAGCTGCTGTAGGAAATACTTAGTGTCACATGTTGCTATAATGGGAGGTAGCAATTGGTCGAGGAGACTTTGTCTGTGCACACAGTTAAATTAAGTGGCCTGCAGAGTAAAAAAATGAGTTTCCAGAACATTATTTTTTTACAACCCGTAGGTCACTGCGTCTGAAGATCACTTTTCTAGCATTTCAGGAAAGACGAGAGGAAGATTGAGGAGAGAGTGCTGTGATGAATTGTTATGAAAAAGTAAATGTCACACATGCTCTTAAGTCCTCTTTAGCCACTCGTATGCCTACCTCATTAAGTATTCATGGGTCATTTATAAAATCTCTTGAAAGTTTACAGCACAGAGCATTTTCTTCAGCTTTTTCTCTGCTTGACATTTACTCAGCCAAATACTTTCACACCTTGAAGCTGCCCAGTGAAACCAGTCTTCCTCTTTCAGCCATCGAGCAACTCTTCTGAATAACAGGGGCTTTAAGTACCTTATTCAAGGGCTGCAGTTGCTATGGTTGTTGAAGTTGAAGTTGAAGAGAGCATACTGTAAATCATTCCTAACCAAGGCCGGGGATTTTAATTTACAGCCTTTGTGGTCAGTAGCTGGCAGAGAGTATGCAGGTTTTTGTTATCTGAATCAAATGCTGTAACCGGCCCGGTTATAGCCGGGCAGAGTGTTTATGGTTGCAATATAATCCAGCACTCGGTCAGCTACTGTTACCTAACCGTGAAAGGCTGCCATTGTTTCTGCCGCTTTTGTTCTACAGAACCGACCTAATACTGTAAGAAAGCTGAACAGTGATTTTAGTGGGGATGTGTGTGCGTGGACTCAACAAAAATGAACTGCATCTTAAAATAGATGACCTACTAATTCTAAATACGCAACTATGTTAGTAAAATGTGGGATGTTTTTTCTCTGTAGCCATTTCAGAAAGCTGTATGGAAAAGGGAGACATGGACATGTAAAGAAGTAAGTGAAAGAAGTAATTGATAGACATGGATGCTCTCTAAAATCAGGTCCTAGGTCAGACAGAGTCTTAAAGTTGTTTTGTCCCACTTCAGCTGAGATGAGTTTTGTCGGTTAAGTGCGTATGGCTCATTACGAAAAGTTTTTTCCACTTGTTTACCATGTGACTTCAATAGTGTGCTCGCTAGTTGCTCAGTTTCTAAACAACAGCTTTCTTCATGGCTGACAATGATGCGTGTCAGAGGGAGGGTATGGTGGTGGGTCTGTCTGGGTCAGTGTGTGTGTTTGTTTTTTGGCAGTGGGAGAATAACAGCAGCTGAGTTCACAAAACAGAAGAATGGTTCTTCCTCAGCTGGAATTGTACTAAGGCCTCTCAGCCAATCAGGGCTTGTTGCTACGTGGGCTGTGAATCTGCCCCTTTGTGTTGAGGAGTGGGAGAGACACACACACACACACACACACACACACACACACACACACACACACACACACACACACACATCATAGATCCTAAGTCTATAGATTTGAAGAAATGTTTCACTTAATGAAGTGGGAGGAAACTGGGAATGTATTGAGAAAGGCTAGAGGAGCACATACTTTTGGAAACCCTGACCATAACAAAACTTTCTGGTACCAAGTAGTGATTGACAGACAACGGCCTTAGTTCATAGCCAACTTTAAAGTAGAATTTAAAATACCAGGGTCACATGGTCTTTAAGCAGTCATTTAAAACAAATGTGTTTTAATTTCAAACACATCAAACTGCGTCTGGATCATCTCTTCCTTACCATTCTTAAAATTTTTCTGGCAAAAACATGCCAGTTTCTTGGCAGACTTCACCACCACTTCCAGTGTTTTGTTCTTTTAATGTTGTAACAAAAGGCAGACAAAAACAGGAAAGGTGAGCTGGCAGTGACTATGTTATGAAATGCAATGGAAACACAGCTGACCCTGTTATTACAATTGGTAATTTAGCAGCAAACCTCTAGAGAACAAAAAGATACAAGAGGAACATAAACACTGACGATAACACACACTCCTACACAGACGTACGATCACATAAACAGCTTAACGGACACACAGCAGGCAGGCTCTGTGTACAACACAAGGACATGGTATACAGTCAGAGTGCAGCGACGTGCTCTCACACAGGCACATAATGTATGTATATATATATATATATATATATATATATATACACACACACACACACACACACACACACACACACACACACACACACACACACACACACACACACACTGTGTGTGTGTGTGTGTCATAAAACACACACACTAACAGAGCATAACAGGAGCATTAATTGCCTTTAAACACTTTCTTGTCAAGCTGCAGCTCACTGTCACGTACAAAGACAGGTATAGGTGCAGCTCATTCCTACAAACAGACACTCTTCAATCACCGTGACGGGATTGTTTAAGACATGTCTCCTTTGCCCCGGTAACAACCCCCTGGTCAACAGTTTTGATCGTTGATCACAGACGAGAAGCGACTGAGGCAATGCATTCCTTTTCCTTTACTGACTCCTTTTTATATTGGGACTTTAAAAGGACAAGTGATGCTGTATTGCTTTGCCACAGGGCTCAGTTAATTGTGTCTTAAATCCTACTGCTTGCATATTGATAGTATACTATAACTCTTCTGGTATCACATTGGCTCGTGGGGGTTAGTAGATTTTTCCTCAGACGTACTAATAGCAAAGTCTCAACTTATTTATTATGAAGTAATCAGGCTTCATATTCTTAGCTGGTGACCATCTGCCCACCTAAAAATATATCAGCTGTTCAAACCTACAGGCATCTCTTGCCTGTCTTCATGTTCTCAACATGGGAAGTGAAAGACACAATATGCTTTAAGTCATGACAACACCATCGCTGGACTACAAAAATAGACGCCTCAAGACTCCTTGGTCTGTTGTCATACTGGTTACTGGTTTATTTCTTTCTGCCTTTCAACACTGTTAAGAGGAACATGAAAAGACCAAACCGTAGCACTCGCCACCTTACCTCAGAACAACCAGAATTTGTAAGTTGTAACGTCAATGTGGAAGATCGGCTGGTATACAGCACTACATTTTAGCATGAAATCTAAAAAAAGGACAAACGCTATGCTTGCACTCTAAGCACTTGTGTGTCTGTAGGTTTCAGGGTGCTTTGACTGAAGTACAACATGTTATGCTAACCAGCAAAATACCTCACAGTATATCTGTAAACAGTGTTGTGTAAGCACAACTTTTACTGACTAGCAGATGAAGTTATGTTCGTGAATCCTCAGAATGTTATAAAATTGGCTGTTCTGTGTGTACCAGATTGTGCAGCATGGTACTACATATGGTCACACATTCATGTATCCATAGAGTGAATGCCTTATGTAGCTTCTCTTTAGGCCTGCAAGTTATCTTGTCTTGCACATTTGTTGTGAAGTGCTCATAGAAACCCTTCAGATAGAGAAAAGGAGATGCAGTTCAGTTGGTGTAGCAGACCAGCTGGTCTCCAAATATAGTCAGACTGCAGAACTGGCTGTGGAACAGAAAAGACAGCATTGCAAACAATTCCCATGGTGGTGAAAAGCAGTGGCCAGAGCTGCTGACACTTTGAATCTGCCACCTGCTTTGCTACCATTGCATTTGAAAACCTTGAACTGGCTGTGTGCTTTCATAGTCTTGGGATAGCTACATAGTGTACAGCAACACGTCAGGTGGATTTTAGGGTAGCTCCCTTTGTGATTTCCAAATATTCCATTAGCTATTCGTGCTATGCTTTGGGAAGCGGGTGGTACTTAACTTAGCCTACTAACTACAGACCATAGAAATCATAGGAACCCAGTATGTCAGCATTAAAGCTGCAATTGTAATTAACTGTATCGTTCCATATAGTGGTGGTGGTGGTGTGTGTGTGTGTGTGTGTGTGTGTGTGTGTGTGTGTGTGTGTGTGTGGGGGGGGTCGATTCTTAGGATGCATCGCGAATCTCTCGTCCAGAAAATTCAATAATCGGACATTTCAAGCTCAATTCTCAACGTTGTGATCGCCTCTAACAATTCTGAGACACTGCGCTTTCCATTCTTAACCGCTGCCCCTGAACGCAACAGACGTAATCCACGTGCGCCTTGTTTACTTCCTAAACTAGGCTAAATACGAGCGGAGTTTTATTTAGGGATGCTGAGCTCGAGCAGCCGAATATGGATACAATCCCACCGGCACCCCTAGTTTAAGAACTACCGTATGGAAGCGTTTTGCTTCTTCTGTTTGCCAACGATGTGCCTCTACTCAGTCATTGAGAACCAGCGCTTTGGCGCTATGTTGCACACTTTGAAACCGAGATACGACATTCATCTTGACGTTTTTACAGACACAGCGAGACTCTACAACCAAACCAAAGCTAAATGTATGGAACCACTGAGGAAAGATGGTAAGATGGAAGTAGCACGCCATGTGTGGACATCCATTAATTACCACAGAATCTAGTGATCGTACCCGCGCACTCTATCACTGTATTGTTCTACCACGTGTTTCAGAAAGCGTTATTTGTGTGCGAGCGCTGAGTGCTCATTGCCTGCAACAGGAGGATTTGATTGTCTGTATTGTTTATTTGTGAATAAGGGTAACTTGTTATGTCACGTGACTCAGAACATGCTGCTTTCTGTGTTTTTACTACGATGCTGCTACAGGCCCAACTTTACTTATTTTCTTGTTGGTTCTCTTTGCAGTGCTTGGAAGTTAAACCCTTCAGTTAACACATCTCTTCTATTTGTTACTAATATTGAAATAATAAAAGAGAATGGAAGTCAATTTATCAGTATTTTTAATTAGGAATCATTATAAATATGCTAAAATCATGTATAGAAATAGCTTTTTATGTATCAAGATGAATAGATAATCGTTTTATAATTGCATCGTAGCCCTCGGGAATCGAATCGTGAGGTGCCTAGAGATTCCCACCCCTGACTTCAGGCATTCGCCACATCAGCCCTTTATTAACATGGCCGCCGCTGCTTGCAGACACCATCACAAAGTCATCAAATAATGGATCGTAAGAACCTGCCCTTTAAAAATCAGAGAGAGAGAGATAGAAAATGAGAGCTACCAAGTTGTGTCTATATTTATCTTACCGGGGGCTGCAGTAAAGAGATTTGGCATGGAAGAACTGTCGGTGTAATCTCCCATTCTGCCTCTGTGTATTCGTGATAGAAGTGCAGCTGTGTGTATCTGTGTGTGTGTGTGTGTGTGTGTGTGTGTGTGTGTGTGTGTGTTTGTGTGACTCGAAACTGCAATTTTGCCTCGCTATTCTCAGGGTAACCATTTGAATGCGTTTTGGGCTTTTTTTCATCCAACAAAGTCCCACGCAACAGAATAAGAATGAGAACTGGTGTTAAAGTTAGATCTGTGTCAGTTTCTGCTCCATCACACACAGGTCAAGAGATGAACACGATCTGATGAGTTGTTGAGCAAGAATTTAGAAGTGCTTTGTTTGTTGAGATTCCTGCGAATGCAAAATATGGCAGAATCATTTGCAAAGGATTTTGCAGAGAGATATGATTTTTAAAATTTCAGTTCCAAAACCACGCAGCCCTGTTGAACCAAACATGCACATTTACAAATGCATGTCCATTTGTGATTCAAGGCCATGCTGTTACAACATCACAATACTGCGATGTGCTAGTGCAGTAAAAAAAGCTCAGAGTTGTTTCCCGTCGAGAACATCCGGTGCTGTACCTGATCAAAATGAGGAATTTGCAGTCGAAAAGGAACCTTGAACCTTCACTGTTCAGTTCCATTCCGAAGGAGCTCAATATCATTGTGTGTTAAGCCGACACACCTCAGCGAGCTCAGCAGACTGCTGCCTCTGCTGTGTGGAAGCTGCCTGGAAAATGCCTCGAGCACACAGCCTCCGGGCAGGCTGCTTATCAAGAGTCTGCAGGTCCCAGAAAAAAAATGTAAATGTCTTAAATCATATCAAGTAAGGACCTCAGATGATTTTAAACACAGAGCAAGTCTAAAATCTTCAAACCCCTCTGGTGTGCATGCTGTGTTGTTTTTCATGAAGGAATTGGTCCACTTCTACCGACCTTTGTTCTCTTAGTTTTATTATTTATCTTTCTGACAAAATCGACTCATTGGAGCAGTGAGGGGCTTTAGCAATTATTTGTTTACTTTCACAGCCAGTGAACTGGGACAAATCAGTGACCACTCTAGCCATTCTTTGAAGTGTTTATTTTTGTCACACATTTAAATTGATTTGAATTATTAGACTTGGATATTTTGTACAAAGTTAAGTAGAATTTGAATGCCCTATTGTTAGTGGTTTGTCCCTATAAACTTATAAGCTTATTTGTCCTTCTGTCTGTGTTTTCCTGTCTGCTTTGTTTGTCTGATTCTTGAGCAGGTTTTTTTTGTTAAATTTTGTGTTAGTTTAAAGTTTAAAGGTCGGTTTAGACCGTCTGTAATACATTTGTCCACCGCTATCTGCACATCCTGGTATTGCCATGTTACACTTATATGTTTTCATCTTTACGACACAAAAGAACCGTAATGAAATGTAATTTTTTTTAAGCACACAATTAGGTCAACTCAGATGATGCAAATGCACCCAATTCACTTTTTTTTGCAAGGTTTCAAATTCACCTAACAAACAGTTAACTGGAAACCTCGTTAATTTGACTTCCTGTCTGCCTTTTCGACTAACAGTGCGTGTTTCCTATCTGCCCTTTAGACTGCTCTTCTGTCTTTTCTCTCTCCCTCTGAAGTATGTCTCTTTCCCTGGTTGCTGCAGTATAATATCTCGTCTTTTCTGTGTGTGTGTGTGTGTGTGTGTGTGTGTGTGTGTGTGTGTGTGTGTGTGTGTGTGTGTGTGTGTGTGTGTGTGTGTGTGTGTGTGTGTGTGTGTGTGTGTGTGTGTGCGCGCGCATGTGTGTGTGTGTGTAGCGCTGTAGTCTTTGATCACCAGTAGTCTAGCCACAGGTGCGCTCATCAGCGTTTTGTTCCGGCTAAGGCCTTGATCTGTGACTCGTTTTTTTTTTTCCTTCTCATCTGCCACTGGCTTTTGTCTCTCGTCCCCCAACACAGACGGATCACTAATGAGGAAAGACCAGCTAGACCCTCGCTGTGCTCTCTGCTTCATTTGAGTGAAACGCGGTCGCAAACACAAAAACAAATGACATACATAGTGAGCCGCAGAGCAGCAGACCAGTGTTTGCTGTAGAAAGAGGGCCAACCATGCAGTGATTGTGTGCCCGCAGTGCACAGATTAATGGCTCGGCTTATATGAACGTGTCTCCCACTTAGTGTCTCTCTCTCTCTCTCTCCTTCTGTCCGTCTTCCCATCTGTCTCTGTTAAAACGTAAAAACTGAATCCAGCAGCATGTATTCAAACGACAAGCTTCAGAATCTCAATCGCTGCCATAACCATTTGGACCAGGCGCTGACATGTTTGACTCATTTGCCTCTCTGACAGGTCTTAGGTAATGATGAATCACTCCTCAGTGTGTTACAGTGTGCACTGCAGGCGTGTTTACTCTGAACACTCTTGTCCGGTAGGCCTTTTTCCATTCCACATGACTCTATGCTGATCTCTTGGCCCGAGGACACAGAGAAGGCTGAGCGGTGTGTGTGTGTGTGTGTGTGTGTTTGCGTGTTAGTGTGTGCGTTCTCGTGTGTGTGGGTATACAGGTCCAACCAGGCGATCTGTAGGCGGGACTCCAGCTGCACTTGGTGGCAGGCGGTCACAGGTCTAATAATAAGATGCCTGAATCTAAATCCGAGCCGTTACATAATTCAGATCACACATTATCGGGGGATGGAGGAGAGGTCACACGCACATGGAAAAGAGTCGGACCAGTGAAGCATTGTGTTTCATGTGCTTGGGTTTGGGGTCGGTATTGTGCAGGATGCATCAGCAGAGCCTCTTATTTAAGCAGTAGACCTAAACCTGATTATGTTTTCCCTCATGGAGATGTTTTTTTTCTTTTTTTTCTGTTTGCATTTCTCAAGCAGTGCTAGTAGTTGCTATGGTACTTCTCAAACTGCATGCATGGAGACCAGTGGACTTTACACACAGGTTTAGTAAAAAAAAGATAATGTACACACAGTGCAGACAGAGAAGGCTCAAAAAGAAATTGGAGAAAGAGAGAAAATGCATCTTACAAACACATTCAAACCGTACAAATATAGATTGATGACAGACAGATTTCACGTTTTAAAGAGATGGAGAGGCAGGAATGAATCGGTCACGGTCCAGTGGGAACGAGAGGAGGAGGAGGAGGAGGAGGGGAGGAAGCAAAAGGCAAGCTTGAACATTGAGCCCCGCTTGTGAGGCTTAATGATTGGTAAACAAGCCGGATTGTTACATAAATTCCCAAATGATATTAAATATTTGTACCATTGATTTGACTCTAAAGATCTCTGCTTCAAGCTGAAGAAACATCTGGGTTGTCTTTTTTCTTGAATATTACAATCAGATTGTTAGTTTTGATTATTTCAAGCTGATGAAACTGGGTCTCAGTTCTGTAAATGTGCTTCTGAATGTTGAACACAGCTCTGTCTTTCCATGTCTATGGAAGGGTTTCTTGCTTCTCTGCCTTTTATGTGTTGTCCTGCATCCTGATCACCTTCCATTTAGTGTGTGTGTGTGTGTGTGTGTGTGTGTGTGTGTGTGTGTGTGTGTGTGTGTGTGTGTGTGTGTGTGTGTGTGTGTGTGTGTGTGTGTGTGTGTGTGTGTGTGTGTGTGTGTGTTTCATAGGAATGTTCTATTCAGTCACGACGCCCTCAAGAATGACAGCTCTCATCTATGGGCTGGGCCCCTTATCCAAAGCCTCCATCAATAGTCCTTTGTCTTGCACGTGTATGTGTGCGTGTTGCTGTGTGTGTCTGTATGTTTTCAGTGGGTTGGTTCACATGTTTGGTGATGGTATGTTTGTTTTTTCACTGTGTCTTCATGTGTGTATTCTAGCAGTGTGTATGTATGTTTTCTTGGGTTTGCCTTTCCTAGAAATCAGCAATTTGACACCACAATGCACACATCATCAGGGCTCTGTTTGTGTGTTTCTTTAAGGAAGGTATATGTAGTACACAGCTTTACAAAGGCTGTTTTCCGCTGCTCCCTTAATCACTCTTTTACCTCCCTTCCTTCATCCACCCATGCTTCCTTTCTATTTTGCTTCTGGCCTCCTTCATGGAGTGTCCTCTTGAGCACAATTTCCCTAAATACGACCAGGAACTGTAGCCTTTCCCAGTGTGAACTGGGACCACTTTACACTGCCCACTGCTCTATATCTCGTACATTCAAGCCACTCGTCATGTAAAGGTGATGGGCTCTGTGACCGTGACACTTGACCTTTGTCGTACATTATATTCTTCTCGCTCCCTTTTCCTCTCTCACCATTGGTCCCTTGCTCCCTTTGTTCAAGCCTTTCCGATTCCAGCCCATGAAGAGAAGGAGATTGTCCCTGAATGTCGCCTTTATCCCTTTCACCCTGTGCTTATTAAGCCTACAGCTGGCTAACAGACCCCCCCCCCCCCCCTCTCTCTCCTTACCTCCCCTCTCCTCCCTCCTCATGTTTTGTGTTGGACTGCGCCTCTCTCTCCACGTGCAGCAGCAGCTCAAAGGCATGTAGGAGGAGTTCCCTGAGAAGGAATGTGCGTGACTGACTGGATGACTGCGATATGCGCGCACACACACACACACACACACACACACACATATATATTCAGCAGCAGCTCAGCTCGTAGATCACACTTCTGCAGAGCCAGCTGAGAGGGACTCTGTTCTGGCCAGCCTAGCTCTGGTGTGAGGAAGACAGAGTGTGTGTGTGTGTGTGTGTGTGTGTGTGTGTGTGTGTGTGTGTGTGTGTGTGTGTGTGTGTGTGTGTGTGTGTGTGTGTGTGTGTGTGTGTGTGTGTGTGTGTGTTGCACTTCTAGTCTTATGAGGACTTGAAATTCCCAAAATTATCAAAATGTAAAAAGAATTATCCACATCATCGTGACCTAAAATGTGTTTGACTCCAATAAATGTGAAGGCAGGGGGAGGGCTTGAGATCTTTACAGAAGCGTTTTTTCTTGTGTGCTGTAAAGAAAGAAAGCTGTGATTCTCAGAGCTGTTGTGTGTCAGCTGACCTCCTGCGGGATTCTGGGAGTTTTCTCTGGAGGAGCGCAGGAGATAAGAGCGCTAAGACGGGTGCCTCAACATTGGGCTAAAAATACCCTACTTTAGATCTTGGCTTCAATTACAACACAAACAGACCGGGGTTTTGTTAGTTTGGTTTTCAGGAGACAAACTGAGGAGCCAAAGCTAGTAGCATTCGACTGGCGACCTAATAATACAGCCCCCATCTTGACACTGGTAAAACTCCTCTAAAATTGGTTATTGTGATTAGTAGGGCACAGCAGGGTGGAATGGGCTCAGAATGAGCCATGATTTGAACGTGACAACCAGACAAGTATTCCTTGTTAGTCTCCTTTCTGCCTCCACGTAATTTGAGAATAGTCTCTTCCTGAATGGTGGAAGGTTGACTCGGCCCTCTGTCCTGCCAGGTCCCAGTCACCATGCTAGCCCCGCCCAACCCCACCCTGGCAAAATTGGTGGCGTAACATGACGCTACTATTTCTGTTGTTCTCTGTCCTCATGTTCTGTTTTTTTGTTTGTAGGTGTTTTTCACAATGACTGTGAATGACGTCAGTGTGAGCATTGTCTATACTTGTATGCAGGTGCGTGTGTACTGTATAAGCGAGTTACAGTGTGTGGCTTCACCCCTCTGCTCAGCTGACATGGGAGGTCTAAATATATTCCTCTGATGCAGTCAAACTGGAAAAGTTGTGTCATCCACTGCCTTCCCCCACACCCCCCCCCCCCCCACTTCTCTAAACAAGTCTTTCCAGCCAAAGTTAAATAACCTTATCTACTGCGGTGAAACCATTCAGATGTAAATGGCAGTAAATACATGTCAATGCAGGCGGCTTTCTGTTTGCATCTGTATTGCCCCCCAGCATCTGTCGAAGCATTAGCAGATTAGTATTTTACCTGCTTGCTTTCCTCCGATTGGTTCCTTGTTTTTCTGTTTTAGATGTGAAGTGATTTAAAAAGCTCTACTGACCCTCCTTGTTTCTCTGCCACTCCTAGATGCAACGGAGGAGTTTTTTGAGTACGATGCCGAGGAGTTCCTGGTGTTTCTCACCTTGCTCATCACAGAGGGACGGACACCAGAATATTCTGTGAAGGGCAGAACCGAGGGGCTGCACTGTCCGCCAGCCCAGTCGGCCATGCCGCCTCTTCACAAGCATGAATGCAGCGACAAACTGCCCCAGGTAGCACACACACACACACACACACACACACACACACACACACACACACACACACACACACACACACACACACACACACACATATCTATGCACACCTAAAGTGTGAACAGAAGGCTCTCTTCTCCTTTCACTAGAGGTTGTTGTTGTTGCTGCTTCATTTGCGTCATTCAAGTCATGAGCCTTTTATTTTAGGCCCTCTTATGCAACGGGATGCACATTTGACATGTTGTTTTTGAGATATTAATGATGACTGATAACTCTGAACTCGGCACCCAAGACACCACACACACCTCTTTCAAACTGTACAAAAACTAGACATTATATACGTTATACACTCTAGTATTTATAACAGGGCTTTTAACTGAGACATTCATCTCTGTGAGTCTCTTTGTGGGTCCCATCTGCTTTGCCCCTAAAGCTCAAGGCCCGGTTGTGTTGACATTCAGTAACGCACACTAACCCTCCACCTTTGTGTGTCCAGTGTCGGCAGGCGAGGCGAACCCGTTCAGAGGTGATCCTGCTCTGGAGGAACAGCATCCCCATCATGATCGAGGTCATGCTCCTGCCAGACTGTTGCTATGGTGACGAGTGCCCCCCGAGCGACCCCATCAGTGACCCGATCATCAAACAAGACGCTCTGCTGCTGGAGAGATGGACCCTGCAGCCAGTCCCAAGACAGTGAGGCTGATATACACACATAAGCCTACACACATGATCTTACTATTTAAATATGGGTGATGCTGGAAGAGAGATGTTGTCCAGTTGTATTGATAGAAAGGAGACTATGCTTTCCAGCATTTAGTTTAAAGTCTGCTGTTTACAAGACAAATATGGTATGTTTTAGGGAAAAGGTTTGTAGTTAAACGGCTGTATCCAAAGAATACCCAATGTAGCCCCCAAAACAGTGTTTATTGTATTATTGTCTCTGTAATGTACAGAATAGCTAAAAGGTGATGGCTAAAAAGGTATAAAATGCAAAATAATTTAAATATTAAACTTGGTTAATTAGCCTTACAAATTGGCCCACTTTCCTACTGACGTGTAGAAACAGGGTGTGTTTTAAAAAAACAAAATACACACACACATCCTTGAACAGTTTTCTCATTAACCTGACATACTGTCACATTTCCTCTTTCTAAGTGTGTTTTTTTATTTATTTTTTTATTTTTAATATAGAAGTGGTGATCGCTTCATTGAGGAGAAGACGCTGCTGTTGGCTGTTCGCTCTTACGTCTTCTTCTCTCAGCTCAGCGCCTGGCTCAGCGCCTCCCATGGTATCGTCCCAAGAAACATCCTCTACAGGTCAGACATGGCACTCAATGATTACTTTGGACATCGTTGGTTTGATGCACCAGATTGTTAAAGCCACAGGAAACTTGATCTAATGTAGTCTTTTCAAATTTTTGCTATGCTGTTTTGAAAAATTTAATCAGAAGAAGTCAAACTGATGCTCTGACACTTCCTGGATATTTTAAGATTTAAAAGTTAACGATGGTGTGTGAATCTCTCTCTCTCTTTCTTTCTTTCTTTCTTTCTTTCTTTCTTTCTTTCTTTCTTTCTTTCTTTCTTTCTCTCTCTGTCTGTCTCTGTCTCGCTCTGTCTCTCGCTCTGTTTCTCTCGCTCTGTCTCTCTTGCTGCCTCTGTCAAACAGGATCAGTGCTGCTGATGAGGAGTTGGTGTGGCAGTTCTCCCAGCCGCCTTCAGAACACATTTTCCCGGTCCCAGATGTGTCCCAGAGTGTTGCCCTGCAGGTTCGTGTCCAGTCACTCCCACGCCAACCCACCTATCCCACCCTGGCCTGCAGCATCCACACCGGCCTGCCTCCGCTTTACAGCAAGACCGCCAGCCTCAACCCAAACCTCAACAGCCATGGTGGCCTGCCCACCCACAAAAAGAGCCAGGACCCCAGCAAAGATGACCTCCTTCACAACTCTAACATGTACAGCAAGAGCTCCAACCCCATGTCTGGCCTTCTACTCAATGGATTACCCATTCGTAATCTACCCATTAACAACATCCCCATTAATAGCCTTCCCCACACGGCTGTTCCCTCTCCTTACAGCAAGAAGAGCCAGGAGCCAGGTGAGGACCACACATATCAGAATGGAGAGCTTCCGCAGGTCAACATCCCCCAACGTCAGGGCTCTCCACGGTTCCACAGGTCCTCTCGCTCCCCCACACCCTCCCGCTCCCACTCACCCTCTCCACTTCCCACAAGCAAGGCAGGGAAGTGGCTGTACTCGGCTCTCAATGGTTCATCTGACCCCACACAAGTGGAGGATTATGGGTCTGGCACCAACAGCAGTGATAGGTCAAAGGGGTCCGTCCCTGAGCCACTGAGAGCTTTTAAGAATTTCTCCTTGGCTGAGCCGCCGCGTTGCCCCTCCCCAAGGCCTGCAAATGAAACAAACCCACTGATTGGCTCCCTGCTGCAGGAGAGACAGGAAGTAATTGCCCGCATCGCACAGAGGCTCAACTTCTGCGACCCTACAGCACCGCCACTACCCCCTGGCCTTTTTGCTTCTGACAACCCTCCCAAAGCCGTGTGGGGCAACAACCATGACGACATAACTGCCAGTAAGACCAAAGAGCCCGAGGTACCGCCCTATGAGTCTGTGGGACGCGTGTGGCCCAGCCACTTCAACACACCTGTGACTGACACTTCTTTCAGCAAATGGGAGTGCTCCTCCCCTAAACCTGCAGCGTGCAGGAAGCTGAAAATGACCGAGACAAGAGATTCAGAGGATGAGAAAGAGAAGGAAAAAGACAGGGATAGAGACGGCTCCCTGATCGCCCAGGCAGTACAAGACATAACTAGACTCATCCAGGAGAGGCTGTCCGTCCCCTCTCTGTCCCCGAGGCACAGCAGGAGCGGCAGCCATCTGCACCACACGCACACGACAACAGTCACACACACGGTCCGCACGTACTCGCACACCACACACATCCCACAGGCCTCACACACTGCCGCCAATGGCTACACCAACGGCCACATACCCAGCCATCATGAAACTCACAGAGGCAGTGTTTGCACCGCTGCCACACATGCACCCGTTTGCACAGACGAGCCCCGGGGTGATCCGGGGGCCGAATGCCATTGTCCCAGGGCCCAAAATGGTGCTCACTTTACACTTGAAGAACCCTCATTGAAAGGCCAGTCCCACACCAAGGCTTGTCTGCGTTTACGAACTCCCCCACAGGAAAAGCTCGTAGTCAGGACAGCCAGCAGCCATGACACCCCTTCTGCCTCCCATGTCCTTGAGAACAGCCCAAGGAATGCCCAGATCTTTAGTTGGATTTGCAATGATGCCAGCCCAGCCATGAACTGTAACATAAGCCACAACCACAGCAAGCCTCAGCCTCAGCTTCAGTCCCACATGCAGTTCTGTGCACCAGCCCAGGCCTCTGCCCTGCAGGATGAGAACCAGGCACCCTCGATGTCTGGATACTCCAACACCTCCAGTCCAGACATGACTCCCCCCTCTACTGTCCTGGTAAGGGACTCCTCACTTTAAAGGACCTTGTTTGTGCATATACTCTTGAGTGATAGCCCATTTACTAATCTGCAATTATCATTTGTCGTGCCCTATCCCTGTTTGAAGGAGCCTTGGTTGAACTGCATCACAAAAATAGGAATTGCTCAACATTTTGGCAAGTTTATTAGCGTTATTGCTGAGAGTTAGAAGAGAAGATCGATACCACTTTCATGTCTGTACAGTAATTATGAAGGTACATCCAGCAGCCGGTTAGCTTAGCATAGCACAAACTGTAAACGGGGAAACGGCTAATCTGGTTGTGACCAAAAGTAACAAAATCCCAATTATTTCTTGGTATCTCTGCTGTTTCCAGTGTTTGTACTAAGCTAAGCTAGCTGGCTGGTAGCGCTAGCCTCATATCTATTGTGATATCAAACAATTAACTCTCAGCAAGAAAGCGAATAAGTGTATTTCCAAAAATGTTAAACTATTCTTCTTAGTAATATTCTAAAAAAAGGTATATACATTTAGCTATGATTCTTGGAAATTCTGTATTTGATTAAACAAGTGACTCATTCCAGAAAATACAATATTGTGAGGCCTGAAATTATCCACTAAAGTACTGTTACTTAATTTCAGAAATTATAGGTCACTACAGGCATCACATTTTTCCAATTTAGCTCGTCAAACTAGAAGGAACCGCCTCGTTTATAGACGCCGCTCAGTTATGAGTGTTTTGCTGGGAGCAGATGAGATGTCAGTGGTAATCAAGATGGCTAGATATGATATATGAGAACGTGCTTAGATGAATACAGATCGTTTCAGTTTATTTATAAACTGTCCTAATCTCTCTCTCTCCATCTCTGTTCTCCAGCGAGCTCACAGCCCGTCTCCGCTTCGCCCCTGCAACAGCTGGAAGAAACAGAATCGCCACTCTTTGGATGCTACAGCGACCAAAGCCTTCCACCCCTGTACTGGCCTGCCTCTGCTCTCCAGCCCTGTAAGAAACATATCTTCACAGTGAAACTCAGGCATTGTGCATTTGTTAAGATACCACTAACATGCAGGCTTCCAAGTCACAAACACTTACTCAGTCATTGTCAGTGTCTGGGCAGTTGAGTTTGCCATAACACCACACTCACTGCCCTTTATTTCAAGCCATCTGAAGCATTACTCACAGTACTTTCACCAGAGCCTGTGAATGCTTGTCGTAAAGAGACTTTGAAGTATTTGGCAGCTGCTTTTATTGCTGCTGCTGCTGCTGCTGGTCCACTGAGTTGTAAGCCAAGGTTAATGTACACACACACACACACACACACACACACACACACACACACACACACACACACACACACACACACACTCACATAGGCAAGTGGGGCACGTGACTCATCTGTGCCTCATCAACCTCAGTAAGCTTGTCAGATTAACACACTCCTAGATCATCACAGCTTCCTGCCTTCTGATCGGTCTCACTCATGCATGTAAACACTAGAATTTACACACAGACACTCGGTGTCACACGGTCTCACCAACACACAAGCTCACTTATTTTCACATACGCATCATGATGCATATTGCACACACTTTTGTCATACCTTTTTTAATATTTTGGAATCTTTCTGATGCCTTTTTGAATCTTTTACAAAAGACAAAACCTGTTGTGTGATTTTGAGCCCTAGATTTTCAATATAGCTTATAGTCCAAGCTGTAACCTGGATACTATGAAAGTTGCTCTGTGTTAATCATGTTGTTTGTGTGCTGCAGGTTCCTCAGAGGAAAAACCAAACAGGCTACTTTGATCTGGACACCTCTCTGGCTGGCTGTAAGGGTTTGCCTTGGGCCTATGGGAAAAGGTACACATTTCCTCACCTGGGACCTTTTGTTACTATAGTTAACAGATTCCAAACCAGTTTGTCCACGAGGATAAGGTCTAGGATACCTTCACGGGTTTAATGTAGTTTTAGTAACAGTTAAAAGACAACATTTTGTTTTTCAGTTACCTCCCACGTCATCTGTTTATTATAGTACCATCTGGAACAAGTTACTCATACTTTGCATCATCATTTTAAAACGTGTTTTTCTCACTACGCAACATTTCAGCTGTTACTATGTGTAAGTGCCAGCAAGGCATTTTTTTTAATTGTTTTTTAAGTTGAATACAAGTTTTTTGTTGTTCACCACCAGTATGAATCAGGCCATCTAAAGTCATAGGACCAGTGTATAAGGGATCTATATTAGAGAGGAGGTTTGTTTAAAGCAAACTCGCTGACATAGCCTTGAATCAGCAGCAGGTTTGAGAAGTATTGTCTTTGTTGAGAGATTAGACAAAAAGAGTGTTGTTCTGAGTGCTAAGGTTAGGTCAGCCCTGTTCTGCTGACACGCTGCCACCTGCTGAAGCTCTGCTGTACTGTGGCTGCATCTAGAATCGCACACATTCTGCTCAAAATGGCAGACAGAACTGAACTGGCTTCATATACACGGAGCTTCATGGCACTGCCTACACACAGCAGATGTGGGTGGTAACGTAGTGCTTCTTTTGATAGAAGATGTGTTTTTAGAGTTTGGTCTTCAGGGTGTAAAGTTAATTTTAGCAATCGGGCAACTTCTTGTCAGTTTGGCTGAGGCTGGTAAAAGCCATTGTCATGCTCTCCATATATTCTTATTTTATTTTATTTTACATTTTGAGATGGCTGATATTGCCTTCTCAAGGCACAACACAAATGAAATTCAGTCTGAGATCATTTATATCCCACCCTGGACGCAGGTCTATTCAGACACACCAGGAATGCTTGTCACCTTAAACATCTTAAGATGCTCTTTCACGCATCTCGCCATGAAAACACGTTGAACCAGAGTGTGTGTTTTAAATCCTTCAGGGTGTGTCCAAAGAGAGAGGGGTACACCGATGAGTCACAGCAGCTGTTCAGTGCCAGCGCTCCACCTGCCAGTCTCAGTCTGCTGGGAAACTTTGAGGTAGAGCATACAAACACACACAGTACTTCAATTACAACTATAAAGTAAAACAAACATTTCATTGAAATATTGAACTGTGTTTCCCCAGGAGTGTGTGCTGAACTACCGCCTGGAGCCTTTAGGGTTAGTGGAGGGTTTCACAGCAGAGGTTGGGGCCAGCGGGTCCTTCTGCCCCAGTCACATGACCTTACCTGTGGAGGTGTCCTTCTACAGTGTATCCGATGACAACGCTCCCTCACCATATATGGTGAGATTATTTGTTTCCAGTTAGTCAATCAATAATACTTTTTTTTTTTTTTTTTTTTTTTTCAGCCTGTCTGACTGAGCCTTGAGCTGAGAGCTTTATCTGCACACTGGTGTGTATTACCTTCGTATTCCTGTTTGTGACACAGTTGTTGTTGTCGTGTGTTTGTCACAGGGTGTGATCAATCTGGAGTCCCTGGGGAAAAGGGGCTACCGTGTACCTCCATCAGGAACCATTCAAGTGGTAAAGGAAACTTTCAGCTTTTCCCACAAATGTAGAAATGATCTAAACATATGGATTTATATGAAATATCTGCACTGTGGCGTACACATGGCTGAGAACAAAGAGATTACACCAAGTAGCAAAGGGAAAGGGCAACCCCTAGTGGTTATAGATGGGAATTCATCATCAACGGTGATGTTTTTATTAATTTATGGTGCTAATTTGAAAGACATGTTCCTCTATATACTTATTATATTATAAGGATGATATGTACATTTCATGTATCTTTCACAGCATGTAAGGTTGTGTTGTTATAGACCTGTGTAAATCCTTGCAATGCTTCTTCGGTTCTACCTTTCAGACCTTATTCAATCCCAACAAGACAGTGGTGAAGATGTTTGTTGTGATGTACGACCTACGAGCCATGCCAGCTGGACACCAGACCTTCCTGCGCCAGAGGACCTTCTCTGTTCCCGTCCGCCGTGACACAAACAATCAGACCAGCAGGAAGCCCCTCGGTCAGGGACGCACCTTGCGCTACCTCGTTCATCTGAGGTAAGTTGTCCTTTCATCTCTAGTGCTCATCATAACTGGAATACATGCAGCAACTGTTGGTGATGTTTCTCCTCTCTGTCTTTCGTCTCCCTCTCCAATCTCGACCAGGTTCCATAGTTCTAAGTCTGGGAAGATCTACCTCCATAGGGACATTCGTCTGCTGTTTTCCAGGAAGTCCATGGAGGTGGACAGTGGAGCTGCCTATGAGCTCCAGTCCTCCACAGATTCCCCTAATGACCCACCATTCTCTCCCCGCTGCTGAGACATAACCCCCCCCCGCTCCTCCAGCTGGCAGGCGACTACTGAAGCTTCAATCACACCTTGATGCCAGCGATAGACTCTTGCGCAACCCATGGCTAGCTGAACTATTTAAGGACTGCAGTCTCACAAGACTCACCTGGCATGTGAGCCTGGGAGATTTGATGGAAATGATGTTCTTTGTTAACTACACAAAGAGGTCGGGTCATAGGTTACAATTATAGAGTATGTGTCAGACCCAGTTCTCCTGGTTAAGAAGGCCTTACCAGATGTGATAGGTCATTGTTTGTTCTGCTGTCATGTGTATCCCCTCCAGCGTCTGGCAGGAGAGTAGAGACCAGTGATCGTCTACAGAAGCAGTTAGACACTTCAAAAATGTCCGCAGAGTTTAGGCTACTTTACTCGAATCAAAATGTTAATTGGACTCAACATGATAAATCAGTGTTCAGTCGCAATTAATGTAGTTATAAATGCAAAACAAGGCCCTGTAATGGTAAAATATGTTTGTTTAAAATTGAAGAGCGGATTGATTGACCTGAAAGTGAAGCCTGTGATTCCTGAGTTCGGGGCAGAGGGAGTGGAAGAGGAGGCGGGTGGCAGACTGTGGTGCAACATCATTTGCTCGTCCAAAAGAAAAACATACCATGGACCACTGAAGAAGTTGAACAAGCAATCAAGCTACATTCAGCTGAAAGCATCACAGCAAAACATCAAAAGTGCACTGTGGATTTTTTTTTCTCATAACTGGAAATGAAACAGAAAATAGTAATATTCTAATACTTTTGTACTGTTACAGAACCACTTTATTGGAAGTGTTGCAATAGAAAGAGTAATCTTAGTTTAGTGTTTACACATTCACTTTCAGTTTACTTACCATCAGTTTATTTAATATTTAAATTAATATTTCAGTTACTACTTGTGATGTCTGTCATGCTAAGATGTAGTGCAAACTGTATATCATAGTATGTATTTTTGACATTAATATTCAAATCTGAAAAAATATATCTATCTTCTAAAGCAATCTGTGAGCTGCTCTGTCACCTTATTATTCTTATTATTCTTATTATTAGACTACATCTCCATACATTCACACAGGAATCAAATGAACAAAACACAGGTTATTCTGCTGCTGCTTTAAATTTGGTTCCAAACCGCACGAGAAAAACAACAGGGCTGTGGCACCGCTTTGGGTTCTAGTTGATAGAATGTGAGAAAAAATCTCTTATTTGACAATACTGCATCCTCTAAAAGTATTTTATTAATATTTAGAGGTATGAATAGTAGAGTCTGTGTAGCACAATATTGACATTCCCTGACCTAAATAGTGCTGCATTCAAGCTGCACTATTTCACATAAGACACACAGCAATCTGCAACAGCTGACAGTAGTCTGCTCAGAGTATACTGCTGACACAGTCTGTGGTGGTCAGTTAATATGGCGGCCGCTCACTGTGAGCCACTAGTCTATAAAATGCACAGTCTCACTGGATTTGTGCTTTTTTTTTAATGGTGACAAAGTCAGACTGTGGGTCTGCTGTTGACCCGAACGTGTTTGTTTCACACATCTATGCCGTGTTGCTAAATTCACCTGTAATCGAGCGCAATGTGAGCAGAGCTACCGCATATTTCAGTCTCTAAACGCACTGCATGAAGACATAATATTGACACATAAAATGCACTACACCATGTTCGCCAGTGCAGCATTTATCATGCTCCAAATCTGAGGATTATTTGGCTGAAATCTGGATTTGTGCTGCAGCACATGGGTCTAACAGCTGATCGGTATGTTACGCAATGCAAATCCGATCCCAGCACTATGGGAGGAGGCAGGAGTGCCCAAACGTGGACGCGCATGGTGTCTCCGCATGTGACGTAGTACTTTTTTTTTGTGCGGGAGTGCGCGCTCGGCAGTCGGCAGCAGGTCTCGTGTGGGTACACTGAAAGTCACAGCAGAGGATTTGTAGATCACTTGTCCAACAGGCTCTCGTCTGAGATCACGAAAATACAAAGATGTCGGAAAATAATGAAGAAAGACAGACGACCGAGGAGACACCGGTGGACGAAAAGGTAACGTGTGCAGCACTGACTTTGTTTACAGATAACGTTACATTTTTATAGCTTAGCTTCTTCGCCCCGCGCTCGTTATTGTTGACATGTCAACCGAAGCCAGCTAACGTAACACTACTGAGCCCTGGGGTATAATTGTTACTCTTATTTGTCAAATTTCATAACATGTGGTTTAATGTCACCAGTTAACGTTACGTGGCCTGCGGTTTCGGTCGCCAATACAACGAATGTTTCGGATGGTTTGTGTGAATGTCAGAGGTGCCGCTAAGCTAATGCTAGCCGCCAAGCTAACTGTCATGACATTCACAAATACAGTCACACTAAACAGTAGGTAGCGTTAACAGTTAGCTCAACTGCTAGTGTCATTTTAGTTAAACACAACAGATTGATGTACTATGCCTTGAAGCCTAATTACAGTAACGGAATCTTCCATTTCAACCTTAGTTTCCGCAGTGTTGCGTGCTGCTAACTTGCTACCTAGCTAGTCGTCCCATCTCTAACGAACAACAAACTGACGGTTATATTGTTGCCCAATCCGATGGTCCAACCCACTGTACAGGTTAGCTCTACAGTGACTTGTTTGTGAGGGCGCTGTCGAAGATACACTGGATTGTATCTTGTTTTGACGTGAACAGCAGATCCCAATAAAAACGCAGTGGTTTGAACCTCTAAAGACAACTGTTAGGTCAATATAGTTATAGGTTGCGTAGGTTTTATCCAGACATGTTAACTATGTTTTAGTAAATGTTTACTTTACTCTATTAGTCAAAGGTTTGACATGGAGCCAGACTATCTCTATACCAGCTGACGGACGTTTCAGTGGGAGCCTGGGGACACCTGGTGAATGCTCTCTTGTTGTCCGATGCCTAATGATTCTGCTTTGTTTTCAGGAGGTTCAGGACAAGATGATCAATCCTGAGAAGTCGGAAGAGGCTAAACTGAAGTCCAGGTACCCAAATTTAGGAAACAAACCTGGGGGCTCCGACCTGCTTCGCAAACGCCTCCAGAAGGGGGTGAGTTATATCTTGTGTTTGTCTGCAAAAAAAAAATATTCTATCAAAATTAAGCAAACTCGTTGTGTGTTGAAGATGCAATTTATTTTATCCTTGCAATGCAGTTCATGTATGAATCTTCTGTCTCTCTACAGCAAAAGTACTTTGACTCTGGCGACTACAACATGGCCAAAGCCAAGATAAAGAACAAGCAGTTGCCGACAGCTGCGCCGGAGAAGACCGAGATCACAGGGGACCACATCCCCACCCCCCAGGACCTGCCCCAGAGGAAACCCTCTCTGGTGGCCAGTAAACTGGCAGGCTGATGCACACAGCCTCGACAGCCCCTGCAGCGCCTCCCGGCTTTTACCCGTTCTACTCAAGTCTCAGAGCTGTAGCATTACCTCTCCCACCCCTCACAGTACCTGACCCTCCCCAACAGGAGCCCACACCTAGCGCCAGCGAACTGCCGAGCTGATTCCTTCAAATCCTGTTTATTTTAGTTCCCCCCCATCTGGCCCCGCCCCCACTTCCTCCTATCTGTGTTGCCTTCCCTTGCTTCTTCTCCAAAATGACTGCTCACTCTCTGTCTTCTTACTTTTCCATGTTCCTTTTTAATTTTCTCTTTACTTCCATTTGAGATACACTGAAAGACGGGACATTCAAGTATGGATTGTGACACTTCTGTACGGCTTGAGGACGACTGATACCACGGTGTTTACTGGCTGAAGAGAGGGGCGAGCAGCGGAAGCTGCGCCTCGAATGGTTAGAGGGCTTTACTCTGGTCATCAGGATCCCTCAGTCTGGAAGTGTGTGTGTGTGTGTGTGTATGTATGTATGTATGTGTGTGTGTATATATATATATATATATATATATATATATTTCTTTTTGTTTGGCACAGGGGCAGATGTCAGCCTTTTAGAATGTTTTACATCAGATTTTTATCACTCACTGTATGCCCTTATTCTAAATTATGCTGTCAATATGCTTGTTACCCAATGAATATGGTAATCCAGTGCAGAGGCCAAGCTCGGTTTTGTTAACACTTTGCTTATGAACCATGGGAGGAAGCTGTACTAAAGGACCACACAGCGAAGGCCAGAGTGTGATATGGAGCCACGTGTGATGCAGGGCTCCCGAAGGTGAAACTCTGAGCTCCATTTTAGCTAAAACGATCAGGTGCGGAGTAAAAGCAGTGGGTGGCATGTGGATGATGCTTTCAAGACATCTTGAAACTTTGAAGAGTGAAAGAAAAGGAAATGTTGCTTCAGTCTGAACTGCAAGTGTTGAATGCTTGCACTGAATTTATGGTGTGCCATTCATTTCAGTTGAGATGATGACACAGTCCTCTCCTTAGGTCAACATTTCTGGTTTCAGGTTGTCATGAATGGAAATGTAACATGCTAGAATATGAGGTAGAGGGGTGTATGGGACCGTAAAGCTAAATTTCTATCAGCAGGGATTTGCGTCCTGTATGTTGTGTGAGGAGACTACATTTGAAAAAACGTACTGGGAGCAGCTCTTGGCCCTGGGAACAAATGCTGTTATTAATCATGTTCAGACTTGGGAAAATTCTTCTATACCCACGAGTTGAAGTAGTTTTATCTTTAAAATGTCCATGGCCCTGTATAATGCTTACTGACTGGATGAAGTTTATCTGTGATGCGGTAAATTGAAGCTAGCACTACATCAGTCTGAGCTTCTGCATGTATATGGCTGCTGTCACTTTGTGCCATTTTGTTTTGTAAATAAAATAGTTTTGCACAAATGTTTAATTGCTGTGTCGTGCGTGTTACGTTAACTTTTTGATATTTTAGGACGTATGGTCTAATTGGCTAATTAATGCAGACACTGGACCACAAACTGTTTTCATTATTAATATTAATGGGTTTCCCAAAATTCACTTGGAAACCCGTGCCTGTTTTTCTTCATCCTTGTCTTTTCCACGTTTTAATGATCATGTTACATTTTTATTCTGAGATAAATTTACCATTTCTTTGGCCATCAGTAAAGTAGATGTCAACAAAAGGGTGCAAAAAATCATGTGAACTCCAGACAGAGGCAATCAAGCATCAGACAGTGACACTTCAAGAATGGAGAACTTTTACATTTAGATTTTATACTTTCCCTTTTATAATTAAATGCCAGTGCTTGCACCAAGAAAATAAAATTTCAGAAACTGAATATAATAAGCCTTTTGCAATAACATTCCAGTTGCATCTTACTGCAAGGTTTTCCTGCATTTTACCCATTTACCCAAAATTCTGTGAATCAGGCACTTATTGCATTTTCTTTTTCTTTGCTTAAAGTTTTACCAACATTTTGCTTTAGGAAATCAAACACATTATACATTAAGTTAACAAATCTGTATATACAACTATCCCAGCATGTACACGTATTGCATAACATTTGTATTTTTAGGATAATACTATCTTCATATTAATACTGAAATAATATCCCTGAAATAATCAGAAATGTATTGATTGATACTAACTTACAGTTAAAAGTAACATTGTGTTTACTTCAGAAGGTAGAGCCTCATAAAACACAGTGTATTTACAGTTGAAACGTGATTGATATTGATATTTAGCTATGCTAAAGCAAAAGGAAAAGTCAAAAACATCATATAAAGTTGTCCTTTCTATCCATATTTTTTGGAACTACATTTTTTAGCGTTTTTTGTTGTTGTTGTTGATGTATTATTAACTCGTCACCACCAGGGGGCGCAGTTTCCCACGCGGCAGCAGCAGCCCTCTCTGTTTGGCTGAATCATTTCATCCATTGTACCCAGAATGCAAAGTGAGACACCGAAACCTCAGCAGCCTCAAGCTTTCCAGGTTATCATGGCGATGAGAGACACATCTTCCCCTTGAGTCCCTGCAGCAGCAGCAGCAGCATAAAAAAAAGGATTTCTTACCGGTACATAAATACACAACGAGTCCCATGCAGCGCGGGGACTTTTAGCCCAGATTGGAGAAAGGACATAGCGCGTGAGTCCCCGCCATGGCAGCGTCGGAGCTGTACACAAAGGTAAAACAAGTGTATATTTATATGAAACGCTGTGTAGCTGGAGGCTAGCATGTCGGCTAAATACATGTCACAGTTCGTAGGTTTTAGCTTCATGCTAAGTGTCTTCAAATGTCCAGGATGTTCTCTCAAGAAACGTGCTGACAGTTTGATTTTCGCTACGAAATACAAAGTGTTTTTAATAGCGGGCTCGGTGGCGGTTTTTAAATGAATGAAAAAGGATGTTGAGACCACACAAAACATGCTGGTCTGACATTCAGTGAGAATGTTGCTCGGGTGTTTAAATATAGATGTCAGTGTAATGCTGAAATGGGTGCAGCTGACAAAAAGACAGTCGTTTTCTCCCCACGCTCGTCCTTTTCATGCATAATACGAAATCAACTGTATTATTACGTTTGTCATTTCCCCCAAGATATCTTCTTCTACTTCTACTTCTACTATCTTCTTCTTCTTGTTTTTTTATTGTAAATCATCCCCCACTGGAGGCTCGGGGGGCTGGGGTGATGCAAAGGCGGTGCCAGCCATCATGGAGGCTCTGCTTTTTAACGATGTTAAACCATAACATTCGCCTCTACATCAACCTTGTATCTTCACAGCATTGTTTTCGTGTTTTCTATCGATGGTTGGTGCGTGTCTCTGGTTTTATTGACCCGGTGCTCTTTGGGTGTGAGCCGAGTCCTGCTAGGTTGGGTACCAGCTAAGATGCTGCGATGAGCGCCGCATCCGGACAGTATTAGCATCCTTTTTAGCATCCAGGATGTGTGGACTAGTGGAGGCCCCTGAACGCCTCCCTGTAACTGCACAGCCCCAGATGCTCACTGGTGAGAATACATGACTCTCACAAGGTCACAAGTGCTGCTGCTGCTGCTGTGTTTCTAACATTGCAAATGTAAAACCCAAATAAGAAAGTGCGCGAGGAGGGAGGAGGAGATGAGTCACCCATCCCCCTACTTTGACAGCTGGTGTGTTCAGCTTGAATAAGGTGGTGGTGAGGAAACAGTGTGTGTGTGGTGATGGTGATGATGATGATGATGATGACTATTCCTTTTTTAAAATATGTTCTTAACAGCAGCACTGCAGTGTATTTGTATTCTTAAACACTCTACTTCCAGTTGGATCTCAAGTGTTGTGTTTTCCCGCCTCCGTTGTTTTAAGTGCGTTTAAGACAAGTGGTCAACCTCTTGAACCAGATGACACAGATTTGAACCCTGGTGAAAGGTTTGAGTCCCTGCTGGCTCCTCGAGGTGCTGAAACTGATTTGTGATCATGAAAAAGATGTCTTTTTGTTTTCGTTTTCATTGCTGAAATTATTTGATTACTCTATTTATTGATCGACAGAAAAATTGACCGTAAGTCATTTTCCAAAGCAAAGCAAACAATCACTGGTTCCAGCTTCTTAAAGGTGAATATTTGCTCATTTTCTTAGTCCTCTTAATTAGTAAATTTAATGTGTTTTGTTTTTGGATTGTTTGTCAGACAACATTTGGTGACATCATCATGGACTTAAGGAACTTGTAATAGGCTTTTTAAAAATTTCTTAAAAAAAAAAAAATGTGACTTGTTATAGACCAAACAAGTAATTGATTACTCGAGAAACTTTTTGGTACAGAGTGTCCTCCCTGCAAACAAGTTCGATTTTTTGCCACAGAAAGTGATGGTGGTAACTTTAAATGAAAGAAGAACATATAAAACATGCAGTATGGCGTCAGATTATTAGACTATAAATCTAAGATAAATAGCCTAAAGGTTGTTTCCTGCTTTCACTCCCTGTGCTGGGTCTGGTTAAATAGCACCCAGGTTAAAACTTAAACCAGCCATCAACAAAATGCAAGTAGATTTTGACTGAAGCTGCTCAATTAGCTCCCTCTGCCAGCAGCATTTGGCTCATTAAATGGTGTTAACTGGGTTTAATTGCAAAGGAGTGGGGGTTAACTTTGGATGTAGGTGTCAGTGTGGCCGGTAAACACAAAGTTAGATTGAGCTTTGAATGGTCAAGTGTGTTTTAGAAGTCAGACCCCTCTCTGTGATTTACTTTCCCAACACAGGGATGGAAACACTCTGCCCTTTGTGCGTACGACTCGGCCTTATAGAAGCTTATTGAGTGGGAGCTGCTTGGTTAACGTGCGCAAACAAGCACATACAAATACACACGATGGCATCAGATTCACATACAAATACACACGATGGCATCAGATTCTGCTCCAAACTACATTTGGGTCCTGTTGGACCGTACAGACAGAAGAGAGGGGAGGCCAGCTTTTGTGGGTTGGAGGAGAAGGACGACGCTACAGTTGTAAACTTGTATTGCCAATAACAAGTCAGTGTTTTTTTTAAATGAGGTTTATTCAGTCTGAACCAAATAAAGTAAGTGAAACAAATCGGGACGAAAACTAGCAGGAGGTGGTGAATGTGAATGAAACAGTGCTGCGTAACTAAAAGCAGAGCTGGAAGAGAGGGTGGATGTTCTCATGGAAATAGAAGTGAGGCTCCATTAGGTGACTCAGAGATGGAAAGGCTATTCAACACACAACCTAGACTTTCAGAAATACATACTGCTTCGCTGTACCAACAAATGCATAAACTGTATTTTTAGAATGACTAGACTCAGCTTCATGAACCTAAACTGAGAAGAACACTATCACCTCTCCTTTTTCACAACAAGATGAATGTAAAAGTCGTATAAATATGTGTTGCCACTGATTGCAGTCCGGACATTGTTAAGTGTTGCACCCACCCTCTGGTTCCCCCTCAGGTAATCACTGTTAGCACTTTTGCTGTCGTTTGAACTGTTAGCGCTGTTAGCTCCTAGCCGCCGGCTCAGCTGTCCCAATTTCGAGAGCCATTTAGAGGCAATAGATATTCTACCAAACTCACATTTAGCACCTTTTGAATGCCAGAGAGCTGTTTTGTTGCTCTACTATTACTTGAGGAGACACTGAAGAGAGGGAGGGGTGAGAATCATAGATTAATCCAAGTCGCATTAATACTATAAAGATTTCTTCCCCATGAGCATGGCTGTCTTACAATACAGGCACATTTAAATTATGTTGTTGTTGTATTGTATGAGAATTACCTTCATTGCATTAAGATCTTTGGGTATCTGATCAGTAAAATCTACAATATCGCCTCCAGTTATCCATAAAGCAGGAATCATTCATATGCTGTTTGTATATTCATTGCAGTGAGTGGTGCTTTCAGGTCACTCTAGACCTCTTTGATAAGACAGTATGTGACAAACTGCATCGAGTTTTTGCCTCTTCAACTCTCTCACACACACTCTCTCACACACACACACACACACACACACACACACACACACACACACACACACACACACTGGTACACATGTCATCATTCATTTGTCAAGCTGGCAAAAGGCTAAATTGTCAGTAAGCTGTTCCACACTTGAAGTGCTGCAGCAAACGAAAGATAGACGTCTGACTCACACTCACAGGAAAGTGCATCCCAGTGTTGGTGCGATGTTTCAGTCACGCTGACAGCATCCTAACCTAAAAGAGCCGCCCGTGGTGCAGCAACGGGAGATGTCGGGGTTCATCGGGACTGATTCATGTGGGTCAGAAGACAGCGGTGGGTTGAAACCTTGTAGCATGTTGCACCTACGGCCACACGGCCACTCAGTGATGTGAGGGAGTGATGTGTTGTCATGAGCAGCTGATGGGGAAGGAAAACACCTACTGTTACATCACTTGTTGGGGTGTTTCCAAAAGCACAGCATGCTTGACTGTTTCAACCCACAGGGTAGCAGCACAGCAGTGGTTTTTCTGTGCTTTAGTGTACATTTAATTGCACATCAGCAGGACTGCATGGGGTAATTACCAGTTGATAGGACGGTGGGTTCTCCGCTTTGGTCCAGACACAAATATCTGCACAACTATTGCATGGATTGCCATGACATTTGGTACAAACATCCATGTGTCTCTCAGGATGACAGATGACTAACCTGTGTTACATACATTTATATTATAGCATAGCAGTTACGTCATAGAAAAGGACGGTCATCCTTTTGTGTTCCCTCAACTGCATCAGGTGGCCAAATGTGACATGATCTGATGTCAGTGGTTTATTTTGTTCCTTCCCAGCTCTATTTGAGAGCATGTGCATTAGATTACTGAGATAACCTGGTTAAAGTAATTGTGCCATCATGTTGTATATGCTCTGGCATGTAGTCATCGAGGGCAGATGCACCGAGAAGGGGCTGCATGTCTGTAGCCGAAACAGTGATTATGACTGTTGTGTGCTTTCTTGTAATGATTTTAGGAACAAACTTTGAGTGTCTTTTTTTCAGCACTCTGTCAACCGGTATTCAAAAGTAAATGAAATGTGTCATTGTTAGACGACACAGACACATATTAGGTTTGGAAACTTCAGTTTGGATTAATGTTTGGATGTTTAGTAAATTGTTGCTCCTCTCAAACAAGAGGACACTTTCACAAACAAGTCAGAGGTTCACTGCTCGTCCGTCGGACAGTTGTTGTTTTGGAACCACCTCAATGTTATTCTGGCTCCGACCCGCCGGGCCGTCTGCCTCCCAACTCATGTGATCGAGAAAAGGAAGCCGTGACTTTTGAAAGACAACAGGGACGGCCAATCATCCGACATCGGTGAACGCTGCTCGTGTCGGCCGACACACACTGGGACGGTTTCATCCTCCAGTGAGCTCTGGAGCTCTGGTGCTCGATCGTCACAGTGTGGCTGGAGGCATCCAGAGAACCAGCAGACCCACAGCATGAGCTAGAGACTCGATAAAGAGACAAGATGAACCGGGAATTGGAGTATATGTTTGTCAAAGTAAGTTTTTGCTTCTTTTGAGCTTTCAATTTTCATCCCTCATTAAGTAGAGGTTTAGCCAAACCAAATCTAGTTAAACTGTGACAGGAGATGGACTTTAAGTCAAATTAAATGATCTGATCGGTTGAAGGAGAAGCGTCTTTCTATTTTTAGCATGTGGTCATTTGATAAGTGATCTTTGAGTTCTGGGCTTGAATCTGCTATGTTACCTCTTTAATGTACAACATGGATCTTCTGACACACCCTTGTTCTGCAGAAGAAAAAAAAGTTATGTCACAGAAATTGGCCGGACAGTAATAACTCCACAGTAGCAGCAACTCAGATTTTCGCCTGAGCTGCTAATCTTTGTTTCAGATCAAAATCACTGGCTGTATTGTCCTAACTTTTGAAGATAGCATATCTGGGCTTACAGCCCGGGACACAACCTAGCTGACTAGATGAAGAAGCAATATGTTCTCCTGCTGAATGAAAATCAAGGAGCACGTTGGTGTCCCCTAGATCTACAGGCCATGTAAATAATGTAGCTGTTTGCTGTAGCATGTTGTACGTAGCAGCAATATTCTCTCTGAAGCGCTGGTTATCTTAGCATGGCTTATTCTTCATTTTATTATCTGTGTATCTTTTCCTAATTGACAGACACATGGTGGTTTAAAAGAAGAAGCACAGTGTGATACTCATATAGAAGAGAACTACAGTACTCCAGGAGTCAGCGCTGACTACACTAATGAGATTAGACACTGGGCATCATCACAGCTTCTTAGTAAGATACCCTGATCTTTGGCAGCCGATGGACATTTGTACGCTAGTTGTAACTCTAATTAGGGAACTCAACTGGTTTTAGTGAAACTAGCACAGTGTCTCTCCAGCAGCTATGAGGTCTCTGTATCTTGGCTTCACGCTGCGTCTGCCCAGCTGAGCAGAAAAACAGCAGATTCTCACATGAGTGGCATCATGTGACGAGGCCTCTGCAGTCTGGGACTTCCATTGACGGCTTTACTGAGAATATGTGAGCAAAACACTTTTTTCGCATACCTCTGCAGCCGTCTAGGAGGTTGTCTCTGCCGGACCGTGTTCTAAAATGTTTTTTCACGTTTTAATCTATTTCTACTTTAGTCGTTCTTATGATATCGTCTTTTAAAGTTGAAAGAACAAGCTTATTTCACCACAGAGCAGAGGAGTGTCATTTTATTGGAGGAAGCTACGTAGATAATCTTGCTGAAATCACCAATAACAGGTTGAAATTTGAAATTCTTTCCATGCGAGTGGTCCGATAGGTGTTCATTTAGGCCCTTTTCAATGTAAGTGTGAGCAGCAGAGAAGCGTGGGAGGGTTCAGAGGAGTCATCGCAGGCCAGAGTGACTTCAACCCAAGAGTGAAAACTCAGAGTATTAGCGAGGGGAAGCCTCTATAATCTGCTGTTGACTTTGTGCAGATTTGTAACCACTTGTCATGGAGGCCCCGCCCCCGTCGTTACAGCCCTACACCACTAACACACACACACACACACACACACACACACACACACACACACACACAGTACTTGTACACACACACACACACACACTCTCCCAATCTCTGTGACCTAATGTCCTTGCAGTGGTGTTGCAGTAAAATCAAGAGAAAAAGGAGGTTTTAGATTTACTGTTGAAACGAATAAGACTCTCAACGCATCTTAAACCTTTCTTCATTATTTAGAGATTACGACCATCTTTACATTTTGGATGGAATGGGCTTAATCTAGTGTCTTTTATTAATGTCAACAGATTCATACTTATGTTTTCTGTCTGTGGGTCGGGACATGTAATGACATCTCGGTGTCGTTGACTGGAGTAAGATTAGCCGGTGTTTGTTAGCCTAATCAGGTCATGATCCTTTGTCTCAGTTAAACCAGGATTAGCTTCAAGAGCAGCCTTTCCCTACTGCTAACCACTGTGAGGGAAAGTGTAGACTAGTCATGAAATACTTGATGCGTCAAGAAAATACAGTACACTGCAACTAGAGCAATGGTGTTGCTACATCAGATTTGTACTCTAATATAATCCATCAAATGTTTGTTTATTTTTTTAAATTTCCTTTCGTATCAAGTAATTGCTCTATTATTCTGCATTTTGACAGAAGATATTATACTATCATATCACTGTTTCAGACAGAGGTCTTACAAAAGATGTATCAAGTTGCTTTATGGGAAATGTAGGATCCAGTTTTTTCAGAGCTTGTCCCAGACTAAAGGACTAAAAGTCAGAATATCTCGACCACTGCAGCGGAGATTCTGTCCTTTCTTTATTAATCTGTCTCTTGTGAATCCCTCAACCATATGTTGAACCTCTTTAATCTAGTGTAACAACCAAATCAGACCTCCCTTGACTGGATCTTTAAAGGACTGGAATGAAAGAAAAAGCAATTAAACGTATGCTCAGGGCGGGATCACACTGAATACATTGAAGATGCCACCATTCATTTGAAATGAGAGCATCTGTTACTGACTGGATGCAGATGGAAGAAGAGCGTTCTGCATTGTTTGCATGCATCCTCTCCATAGTGTTATTCTGATCTGTTGTACATAATACAACTCGTATTGTTGACTTTTTTGACTGCTCTCTTTCTTGAGCTCTGAACCCTTTTCTGCTTTTTGCACATTTAAAAGAAGCACACAGTTATCACATTGAAAGCATGTGACCCTGGCATCAGTGTGACCCTGAGGTAAAGAACAGGAAACAGGCCACTACAGATCCACAAACACATTTAGCACTTCATAGACAGTGTATGCACACCTATGCATGCGGCATATGTGGGGCGAGCTCAATGCAGAGACACTTTAGTCATGTGATGTCTGATGTCACAGATGCTCTGACGTCTTTGGTCCTCTTTCTCTCTCCTCTTCGTCTGCCGCCCATAACTCACGAGCCGGACCATCACCCGTCCCTCCATAAGGCTGCACTCTGACTCATCACAATCTCTCTCTGCAGCTCTCAGACGCTTCTCTTTTCCAGCTTGTGTTTCATTGTGAATGATAATGTCCTTGAAACATGTAAATGTCTGCCAGTGTGTGTGTGTGTGTTTGAGTTTCATCCTTCATCTATCCTCTGTTTTTTGAACCCAGGGGAATTTGTTGGTCTATAAATATGATTCCTAGCCTCTGCAACTGCATTATATTTCTGTCTTTTCGTCCCCATAATCAGGTACACACACACACACACACACACACACGCACACATGTTTGTGTTTTGGTCCAGCAGGAAATGTGCAGATTGGCAGCATATTTCACCGTTAACTAATTCTGGATAAACATGCCTGACACCTACTGACATGTGAAACATGTGTGTGTGTGTGTGTGTGTGTGTGTGTGTGTGTGTGTGTGTGTGTGTGTGTGTGTGTGTGTGTGTGTGTGTGTGTGTGTGTGTGTGTGTGTGTGTGTGTGAGGATCAGGAAGTGTGCTCAGCAGTGCAGTGATGTCTCTGTGAGGTGTGATGCTGCTCAAAACGCGCTGTTGCTATTTTTAGCCTATCCCCTCATACTCTGTCTCTCTCTGTCTCTCTCTGTCTATGTCTCTCTTTCTGTCTCTCTCTCTCTATGTATATCTCTCTCTGTCTCTGTCTCTCTTGCTTTGTCTCTCTCTGTCTCTCTGTCTCTCTCTGTCTATGTCTCTCTCTCTCTCTCTCTCTCTCTCTCTCTCTCTCTCTCTCTCTCTCTCTCTCTCTCTGTGTGTGTGTGTCTCTCTCTCTCTCTCTCTCTCTCTCTCTCTCTCTCTCTCTCTCTCTCTCTCTCTCTTTCTCTCATTCTCTGTTGCTAGGAGGCAGGCAGCAGGATGGTGTCCTGTGGGGACCAAAAAGGTGAAACCGATAATGAAACGTTGGAATGGGAAGAGTCATAAGCAGTTTCCCTGTGTTTTGTCTCCCCTTAAAGTAGCTGTACGGTATATTTTCCTGAGGTTTAAACTGACATATTTTACATCTTTAGAAAATTTGGGAACCCCACAACCATTTAAAATACATATCTGCTGGTTTGAACAATGATTGGCATCACAGCAGGGGTTTGTAGTGACTAAACAAACAGTGGCCTGGCGGTGGTTTGAACAACGCGTGCGTTTGGTAATTTTATTTATTGTGTACTCCCTGTGTAGTTCCTTATCCCCTCATTTATTTTTTCCATTTTTCAGATTGTGGTTGGGTGTTTTTTATTAACTTTGGCCTCACTCGCACAGATGGCATTGCTTCTTTTGAGGCAAACCTAAACCACACGGCGCACTACTTAACCACACTGGTCTCACAGTGTGGTCTTCCTGCAGAGGTGGAGAGAGAAAAGGATTAGAGAGAGGAAGAAAAACATTGGGACAACCTGGGGGCTTGGTGATGGTGCTGCTGGAGCTCAGCATGAAAAAAAAAAGGACGAAACATTTTATTATAAAACGTCTTTGTTCTCAGATAGACTTTAGCTGCTATTTCACCCCAACACTCTTATCAGAACGAAGAGTGAGAGACGGACAGGGGAGAGTTTGTGTGACCATGCCGTCATGATTCAGATGAGTGGTAGTTAAGAAGCAGACCGAATTGTGCTTTCTACAATCCTTCTCTCCTGCGTCTGTTGAACCACCATCAGCGGTTAACGAAGCCTAAAGAAGCCGTGAAATCGATGTTGAACTTCCGGAAAGCATCAGAAGTGTCCTTCAGATACTTCTGTCTCAGTAGTTCACTGTCAGTGTGTGTCCATAACTCACTAGAATTTGAAATAAATTAGTCTCAGCAAAGAGAAAATCCTCATTCATGTTGAGATAATAACGCGTAAAAGGTTTTAGTTTAAATCCCGTTATGATTATTTGATAATCTTTCTACTCTGACCAGAGTAATGCTTTAATGAAGACAAAAAGATGAGGAGTATATTTAATCTGCCCTTTTTTCATTTCTTTTTATGATTTTCACACTTACGCCGTTGAGTCATTTACACATACTGATGGATTCAACACAAAACTAACACATCAATGTCAATAACGAACGCATGCCACTGGAATACAAACCCCATCAGAATCTGTTATGTTGAACCTCTTAATTTAATTTCCTCTCATCTTTCTCCCTAACGTAAAATCCAATTTACTGAAAGAAAAACAACCTCTGTTCACACACATGTGGGCCTGTCTGTGTTTTTAACGTCTCAGTGTGGTTCAAATCTCCAATTCACTGCAC
Organism: Cebidichthys violaceus; assembly: GCF_023349555.1. Lineage (NCBI taxonomy): Eukaryota > Metazoa > Chordata > Actinopteri > Perciformes > Stichaeidae > Cebidichthys > Cebidichthys violaceus. The sequence continues at coordinate 3,817,649 of NW_027176705.1, forward strand.
AGTCATCCAGTAAACTCCTACATCTTTACAATGTAAAAGGCTTCTCTGTGTGTGTGTGTGTGTGTGTGTGTGTGTGTGTGTGTGTGTGTGTGTGTGTGTGTGTGTGGGGGGGGGGGGGTACAAGCGCTCAGCCATGTGACTGCCAGTGTTCATCACCGTTTTTCCACATGTCTGTAATCAGCTGATTGCCCCCAGTCACAAGTCTGTAAGGCCTGAAACAGTTTTAAAGTGAACTCTGTGTGTGTGTGTGTGTGTGTGTGTGTGTGTGTGTGTGTGCGTGTCAATTACAGTATGACCACACAATATCCACAACTGCATTCCTCAGCGGTTAGGAGCTCTAGGAGTTAGGAGTTCTCGTAACTGAGCTGACCTTTACGGGCCATGAGCTCATGACTGTGGAGACATAGACCTCAGTGTTTCCTCTGAGCTCACACTGTTTTAACAATTAGTAGAAAGGAAGTACACATAAAAGTGTCCCGTCAGACCCAGGTGAAGGGGCTTTATCGAACAGGGAAAACTCTGAAGTTTAAAAATGTGGTATTTTCAAATAATTGGCATAATTTGTATTCCTCAAATGCTATAACTCGTATTTATCTAACTTGTCTTTGCTATTTTCTTTCTTTCAGTGTGCTCGGGTGTGGATCCCTGATGCAGAGGAGGTGTGGAAGTCTGCCGAGCTAAATAAGGACTACAAAAATGGCGACGTCTCCCTGCAGCTCATGCTGGAGGATGGAACGGTGAGGATGAATGGAGGTGTAGGGTGGGGACGAATCAGTCTCTCCCTCTTTATGTTGGTTTTTTTTCTCCTCTCAGCTCTCTTTGTTTCATCGTCTGTCTCTCTGCCTCAAAGACATTTCAAAGTGCCGGGTCTCATTAGTGGTTATTGGTTTTAGCATTAGCACTTTCCACAAATGAGACCTGCTTGCAAAGATGCCCCCAAGGTGCATTTAAAATGTGTAGCTGTACATTTAATACTACAAACAGCTCCTAGCACATAGTACTCCTCTTAATGAAAGCATGCTACTGGTAAGACCATTTGCCATATTGCTCCTTATAATTTAGTCACTTGATCATATGTAACGGTAGCTAGCATCATCAACTTGGTCCCTGTATGTTTCAGGTTCTGGCTTTTTTTACAGATAATTTAAGTTGCTAAAACAACAGGTTTAGATGATCGTGCAGCCCTGATGGAGCTGTGCTCTCTGTGTGTTTGGTAGATAGCTGCTGTTGAAGATGATCAAAATAACATCACTCAATCTATCTAATTCATTCCCGATTTGCTAAACGACTTCCTGTAACAGAATCAACCGTACTAATAAAACAAGCATCAGAAAGAGATCTACTTAATAGGGGTATACAAATATTAAATGTTTCCACGCAGAGGGAGGGGAACAAACTGGAAACAAGATTAATAAATACAGCTTAGAGCGAATGGTGGTTTTGCTCCAGAGCCGCTCCAAATCAGAAGTCTGTCTCATGATGTTTTTGATAACATGCATGAAATACTGGCTGATAGTGACCTTTAGTGATATAAAAAGACATGTTTCTCTCTCATTATTTGGTGGTTATAAACCTAGAATGTAGTCATTTGGCATAGTAAGGATGACTAATGCTTGTTTTGAGAAAATGTAATTTACAGTCGTGTTGTATTTATACCGTGACCACTGAAAGTACTTGAATCTTTAGTTGCTGTCAGGTGTTGGTAAAAATCATGAAATCAAAAAACCTCTAATTTAAATGAATGAATTCACAGTGTTGTAATGTGCTTTGCTCATCACATAATGTGTTATAACTCTCCTGTTTTGCTCTGCTTTCCTGTTCGTCTTCAGAATGTTGAGCACAAACTGGACCCCAAGACGAAGAACCTGCCTTACCTGCGAAACCCCGACATCCTGGTGGGCGAGAATGACCTCACAGCACTCAGCTACCTCCACGAGCCGGCCGTGCTGCACAACCTCAAAGTCCGCTTCGTCGACTCCAAGCTCATCTACACTTACTGTGGTAGGCGAAAACAGTTCCACTTTCCACTTTAAGGAATGGTAATGTGAAGTCAAGAGGCGATCATGTGGGGAAAGAGAGTTAAGTCATATGTCTGCTACACAACTGTGTGATTCAAAAAAACATGAAAACATTTTACAATCTGTAGAATTTCAATTTTCCAGTAGATACTGTACATGATATAACTCCTACCCTCTCAGTTTGGAGAGACGCGTTTCAGTTTGTCACCTGTTTGATGCGGATCAGTTCAGTTGCAGGTGAGCTCATACGTTCCCTCTGTGCCGTAGGAATCGTTCTGGTGGCCATCAACCCGTATGAGCCGCTGCCTATCTACGGCACAGACATCATCAATGCGTACAGCGGTCAGAACATGGGAGACATGGACCCGCATATCTTCGCCGTGGCAGAGGAGGCTTACAAACAGATGGCCAGGTTTGTGTGTGTGTGTTACCTGAGAAGCCTCGGTTCTAGTCTCCTTGTTGCTCAACCCTCCCTCATCTGGGTTTGTAGGTCAAAGCTGAGCCAGAAATAGGCTCATGGTGGTCTCTCTCTCTCTCTCGCTCGCTCTCTCGCTCGCTCTTTTAATACTGCGTCTTTCTGCGGTAGCCAACCAGTAGATCTCTCAGGTTGCCCTCTGGGAGTTTCTGTCACGAACACAAAGATATACACATGTATAGTAACAGTACTGTATACCAAGTTTGATCAGCACTCAGATCTCCCTCCTTCCTTCCTTCTCTATTACATGGCCGTTTTAGTTGAGGCTGGCAGTAGTCGGCAGTAGCCCTCTCAGTATGTCCAGTGTGATGTAGCACTTCAGGCACACAGTGGCTTTACTCCAGGACCTTACATTAAGTGTAATGCTGCACAATTAATTATATTCATAATCTAAAATGTTACAGATGCAGCCTGTCGACTCTCAGTGGACTTATTGTTCCAAAGTCTGAGGGCTTTTACTGCAAAGACCAGGTCACCTTTTGCCACCAGCTGAATCCTGGGAATAATTTAGTACTTTATATATATGTATATATCACTATATATATATATATATATATCTATATATATATATATATATATATATATATATATATATATATATATATATATATATATATATATCACTATATATATATATATATATATATATATATATATATATAGCTTTACATGTAATTTTTATTCTAAAACTAAATATTTTAAGATCCAAAGTATACAATTGGTAATATTTTTTATACTGAGCAGACTGGTTTGAATCAGTAGTCTGTGTCTGTGTTCCAGCCAGTGTGAGTCAGGCAGTGCATGGCATACAGTTTGACTCCACTAATAAACACTCGGCTCACGTTGTTGTGAAACAGTAGCCCAGTCTGGAATACTGTCTCCCAAAAGGCTTCACGTGCCCGCAACAGCAACGGCCCCTGACACAATGTAGAACTCTAGAAAGACGAGGAGGCCTTCCCAAAAACTCCAAAGACTAAGACCAAAAAAAACATGAAAGAAAGCCTGAGAGAAGAAAACCGAAGCATATATCCTAACTTCTCAAAGGGCTGGGGATACAATAGATGGAAAAATGCCAAATGTGAAAAAAGAAAAAGATGATAACAGAGCCAGCCTACCTACCAGCAGCTGGGACTTTATTTCAAAGAGAAGTGTCTCCGTAGGACGAGGCGGTGCTGCCTCAGGATTTTAGTTAAGTTCTTTGGAGAATTTGGAGGGTTGCTGGTATATTAAAGCATGCACAGGGAACAGGGGATTAATAAGGTGTTCTAACACCTGCTCTGGCTGCAGGCATTAAAAAATGTTTGTTGATGATATCATCTAACACTTTATCTCCAAAAAAACCAACCCTACAAAGGACAATAACACATGATATATATACAGCTTCCTCATGTCGTTTTTTTATTTACTTTTTGTTTGATCTGTCAGAGACGAAAGGAACCAGTCCATCATTGTGAGTGGGGAGTCCGGAGCAGGAAAGACGGTATCAGCCAAATACGCCATGAGATACTTTGCGACGGTCAGCGGCTCCACCAGCGAGGCCAACGTCGAGCAGAAAGTCTTGGCTTCCAACCCCATCATGGAGGTGAGAACAGGAGGCTGTCTGTTCAGTGAGACCCTGGTTCCTTTCCAGTTAAATCTTAAAGGAGACCGACACTCAAAGAAGCCCAGAACATTTCTTAAAATTAAAAATGAACACATTTTAATCCTTTCGTGAGCATCTTCTTCTTCTGAATTATCCACTTACTGAATCTGAAATTACTTGATTCAACTTTGTACAACCTGGCCATGAAATGTGTTGGGTGTGGGTGTAAAGGACTGTGAAACAGCTCTGCATCATGTTTCCCCACAGTTTATGTGTAGACACTTGTTTCCTTGCCCTAATTACTCTCCAGTGAATTCACAAGCTTAGTTGATTGGTGGATGATATGGGCTGAGTGTCATTACGTTTGCCCTTCTCTCTTATCTCGCTCTTCTCCTTTGGCATTTACTTCCTCCCTTCCCTTCGGTTTCTCCACCACACTGTGTCTTTCTAGCCTCGAGCTGCTCTCCCCTGTGATAACACTAGTCTTATCCTTAACTGTGTGTGTTTTTGTATTTCATCCTCTAGAGTCATGAGGACAGGAGGGGTTGGAGAGCTCCCCTGTGCTCATATGCTGCCTCCCTTCCTCCCCTTCCTCTTCCTCCTCTACCTCCTTACATCCCCCACCCTGTCTGTCCTTTACAACCGCTCCACTAGCATCGCTCTCGTCCTCCCGGCCGCAACTTTCACCTCGAGCCAATCAGAGACAGGCTGACAGAATGAATAGAAAGCTTTCTTCCGTCGCAGAGATGTCACTTTAGCCTCTAAGCCTGGACGAGAGTAGATGGTTGCATCAGCCGTTCCGATATTACAAAACCCGTGTGTGCGTGAGAGCGTCTGTGCGTCGTGTTTGTATGTGTATGGCTGATGCAGGCAGAGATTGAAATACCTGCTGAAAGACTCCTTGTCTGCAGTGAAAGACTGTGTGTTTGGCCTTAACTCAGCAAGAACCCTCACTGCTCACACACGGTTTAACTCGGTTCAAGCCGACTGCTTGAATAGCTGGAGTGTTTGTGTGTTTGCAGCCCCACCCGTCTCCCGACAATTCCTCATAGGGCCGTTGATCAATCCTGTTTAATGAACTAAGGCTGCTGACTTTAGCCCATTTTTATTTTTGGATGTGTAGTAGCTCAGCAGGAAATGACCATCAACATATCTAACTCTTGTCTTTGGAAGGACAGAAGTCCATTTAACTACTGATGTTTAGACCAATCACAAATAATCTTAATCTTATATCAGGTTGTAAGCCACAGTATGATGTTCTGGCGCACTAGTTTTAGGATCAGGCCAGGCTAGCTGTTTCCCCCCGATTCCAACTTTTGTGCTAAGCTAACCAGCTGCTGGTGTTAGCTTCATATTAACTGCACAGACATGGGAGTGGGATCAATCTGCAGATCTAACTCAAGGCAAGAAAGCAAATAAGCGTATTTCCCAAAATGCTCAAGAGACATATTAGCCCCAAATACATTTTCACTGTGACTGTAGTTACTCCACTGCGGGTCTAATAAAGGATTATCTTATCTTATCTTATCTTATCTTATCTTATCTTTGTTGCCTCCTTGTACTTAGTGTTTCACCTTACCAGTACCAGTAACCACAGTGAAAATTGCCTTTCAATCTGCTGTTGTGTTATTCTGGGACAACTGGTTCTTGCATATAAATAATATACAGTACATATATATATATATATATATTCTTCTGCACCAACTGCTCTATCTGAATTTAAACACTGTCTTCTGTCTCTCAGGCCATTGGAAATGCAAAGACCACCCGAAATGACAACAGCAGTCGCTTTGGGAAATACATTGAGATCGGCTTCGACACGCGCTACCGTATCATCGGCGCCAACATGAGAACGTATCTGCTGGAGAAGTCACGAGTGGTGTTTCAGGTGAGCACATGAACGCAGACACGAGAAGGTTTTGTTTGCGCTTGTGTGGATATTTTCAATGACTTACACTCGTTCCTTAACTCATTACAGTCTATTACTTCAGCCTCGACCATCACTTATCCATGCACAAAGTTAACCTTTGTGCAATTCTACAGTTTTCTACAGTATATAATTATTTAAGCTGTAAACAGATAACGGCTTCAAACATTACAATAAAACTACCTTTAAATTGTATTATGGTGTTACGTATGTGTGTTCCACTAATTAATTAATTAATTAATTAATGCACAGCTACAAGCACACTGGGACCATGACTCAGTAGGTAATTGGCTTCCAGTGGCTTACACATGACCCTCGTGTTGCTGCACACGCTATAGGCACACATGCATGCACAACCAGTAAATAATGTGCCTCCGGTTATATGTGGAAGTATCGAACTCTATTGGCTGTACAATAAGCAGGTGACATGCGGAAAAAGACACTTGCGTAACCCCTGTTCTTTAACTAGTGTGAGTGAGATGTCTCACTGTGGGATAGAGTCTGACTTCCCAGCTATGTCACCAATTGTAGTGGGCACACAGTCCCTGGTTCAATTCCAGCCGGGGACCTTTTGTTGCATGTCACACACCCTTCTTTCTCCCTGCATTCCTCGACTCTGACTCTACAATCACTATCAAATAAAGGCAAAAATACCAAATTAAATGTTGTTTTTTTAAATTAGAAGTTTGCCCTTTCATTCAACAGGCATCAGTTCTGACTGTGTGAACTATACTGCAGATCTTTACTTATTTTGCCTACAATACAACACTAATGCTAACCCTGCTCAAAGCGTTTAAAATGTTGGTCTTAACCAACATTAACTGTCTGGCCCTGGTGTCCTTTAGAGCAGAAGAAGAATGCGGCAATAACTTCTTTCTCCACAAAGACAAAGTAGGAGGAAACAAAGTAAACAATCCATCTGTCACACTGATGAAAGCACAGCACACCCCCCCCCCCCCCCCCCCCCCCCTCTCTCTCTCTCTCTCTCTCTCTCTCTCTCTCTCTAGTGTCAAAGACATTCTTCTTTTTTAAATAGTGATTTAACTTCTGTAATTTTCTTGTTTAACTCCTGTAGATATAGTTTTTTCTCTCTATTTACAGCCCCTCACATAGTCTTAGAGAATCCAAATCCGTTCACATGGTTAGCAAGCATAAAAGATCACGATGTCACAGCTTTTAGATTTTGTGATGTGTCCAAGTTTTATCCAGATGGAGTTCATTTGCTTTTTCTCTTATATAGCTTTATTGTATATTCAGCGGGTGTGTTTGCTAACTGGCAGAGCCAGTAGGGCAGTATCTGGATAAGGAAACATATTTTAACTCTGCGTGCACGCACACACACACACACACACACACACACACACACACACACACACACACACACACACAAGCTGCTGTCTTTGCAACACTGTTGGGGAATGAGGATGTTGGCGGAAAATGTGATCACTGTCCTCACATTTCATACATGATTGCCACCCATTTATAGGTGTGTGTGTGTGTGTGTGTGTGTGTGTGTGTGTGTGTGTGTGTGTGTGTGTGTGTGTGTGTGTGTGTGTGTGTGTGTGTGTGTGTGTGTGTGTATGTTTGAATTCTAGTAGTAGAAGCACCATTGTAGGGCACAGGTAACAGTTTCTGACTTAACTGACTTAATAATGTCTGTTTATGCCCTTGAGCAAGGCACTAAATCACCAACTGTTCCAGTGGAGCTTCCAGATGTTAAACTGTCAAACTGATTAAAATCCCATATGATTATACATTACCCACAGATGTGTCATTTTCCCTACAACAAGGGGAAAAAGTTGAGAATTTGAAAATCAATGGCATTCATGTAATGTATTTTAATAACAATGCTATATAGGTGTGCATGCAGCGTTTCCCTCACATTATATGATCTTCATGTTTCAGGCCGACGAGGAAAGGAATTATCACATCTTCTATCAGCTCTGTGCATCATCCCATCTGCCTGAGTTCAAGATGCTGAAGCTGAGTAAGTGTCATACATGTGTGCACGCATCCACACACACACACACACACACACACACACACACACACACACACACACACAGAGCTGCGGAGTTTACAGTAAACTCTACAATCACACAATAAGCAATGACAAAAAAAAAACAGTAGCTTCGAACATCTGGGGCGAACAACTCATTTTCTTGTGAAGACAGAGTCACTGATTGGACGAGCACTGTGTTTAGCTGCAGTGCCCCCCCCCCCATCTTTGGAAAACGTAGTAATAGACCACAGTTAGATGTCTGAAGAGCGCTGACAGATATCAGATTTTATATCAGTTTAGTTTCAAACACATTGACTCAGAGCTCTCCCACTGTGGACCTGCACCTGCTCATCCAAGTCATGGGACACACACACAGGCGTGCACACACACACACACATACACTCTGCTGGCACTGCCACTTACAGCCACACAGTCACCCACAGAGACACACACACACACACACACACACACACACACACACACACACACAGCTGCTGTCTTTTCCTCTCCTGCTGACTTCCTGGCTCAATAAATGGGGTGGTTGTCACAGTCGTGTCAGTGCCTCTTGTTGCCAGGAAACAGGCCATGCCTTAATTCAGTGTAAAGTGTGCATAGAGAAACACATTGTGGGAAAGTTGAGCTAACATCATTTTTACACAGAAGGGTTCTTGATGGTGGACTGATGTCACAATGTATTTTAACAGCTTCCCCTAGCTAATCACAAACAAAATGTTTTCTTAAATAAACCTCTATTTATTGAATGAGGTACATGTTGGTTTCCAATGCTCAGTAAAAAGGAGGATCCTGTGATAGCACATTTGTACCCACGTTGCACGAGGTTAAACTGCACATACTGCATGTTTTCTTAATGTATTCGCTCTCTCTGTTTCTCCACTCAGGCAATGCAAACGATTTCTTGTACACCAGGCAGGGCCGCAGCCCGGTTATCGACGGTGTGGATGACACCAAGGAGCTGTCCACCACTCGCAAAGCCTTCACATTGCTCGGTAACAGGCTCGCCCTCACATAGAAAAATCAACAATCATTCAAGTATGTCTGTAAAATGTACACACTGTAACCCAGTGGTGTAATATTCTGTAACTCACACGAATGCTGGTTAAGTGGGTTAAAGTATTGTATAATTAGAAGAAACACTTTGTAGGTTATAGTTTTCCAGCTCTTTGAATGTGTGTGTGTGTGTGTGTGTGTGTGTGTGTGTGTGTGTGTGTGTGTGTGTGTGTGTGTGTGTGTGTGTGTGTGTGTGTGTGTGTGTGTGTGTGTGTGTGTGTGTTTTCCCCTGCAGGTATTAATGAGTCCAATCAGATGGGGTTGTTCCAGGTTTTGGCTGCTATTCTTCATCTGGGAAACGTGGAGATAAAGGACAGAGACTCAGACAGCAGCGTCATTCCTGTGAGGATAATATTAATACTGCCGTTCAGATTGACAGTGAGACAAGCTGAAACAGATAGCTTGATATATGTGATGGCCTGTATGAGACAGACATCTAAAAATAAATATGTTGGGCCAGTTAGAGCCGAGGAATAAGTCAGTGATGCTTATTTGCGCTACGTGTTTACTTTCAAATGAGGAAATCCATTTTTTTCTGAGCTGACATGTGTTGGTTATTTCCTGGTATTGATTAAGATCTCCTCTTTTCCCTGTAGCCCAACAATCACCACCTGACAGCGTTCTGCGAGTTGGTGGGCGTGACCTACCAGGACATGTCTCAGTGGCTGTGCCACAGGAAGCTGAAGACGGCCACAGAGACGTATATCAAGACCCTGCCCCGCCTGCAGGCCACCAACGCCCGCGATGCGCTGTCAAAACATATCTACGCCAAGCTCTTCAACTGGATTGTGGAGCACGTTAACAAAGCCCTAATCACCAATATCAAACAGCACTCCTTCATCGGGGTCCTCGACATCTACGGGTACGTCTGCGCATCCGCCTGTCTGTGTGGGGTGAACAGCAAATCTGAGGTTTTAAATATCACTCATATGTTAGGAGTAAAGTAATTTGCTCTGACTTTCCTAGCGATGTACTAGCAGCTTGACTCCTTTGTTCTTCTTCTCAAGGTTTGAGACATTTGAGATTAACAGCTTTGAGCAGTTCTGTATCAACTACGCCAATGAGAAACTCCAGCAACAGTTCAACATGGTGGGCAGCATGTGTTTTACCTTGGATTGCATGTTATATTTACAGATTTGACTTTTTGTTTTTGTTTTTTTGCAAGTATTTAGCTTAATCCCCACTTGTGTGTTTGCGCAGCATGTGTTCAAGCTGGAGCAGGAGGAGTACATGAGGGAGCAGATCCCCTGGACTCTGATTGACTTCTACGACAATCAGCCCTGCATCAACCTCATAGAGGCCAAGATGGGCATCCTGGACCTGTTGGACGAAGAGTGCAAGGTACGTTTTTACTACATTACTATTACATTACATTCAGTGTTTTTTTTGTATTGAAAGACATTTAAGATGCAGAGAGAATTGTTGACAGACTCTGTCCAAAAGAATGCATTTTATCCTGCTTTGGTTTGACAAGCATAAAAACCAAATAGACTGATCATAAATCTTCTCATCTTTAATCTGTCTTTTAAAGAATGTACAGTTACATAAGACTTGATGACTTATGAATACTGTTTGTGGAATAAAAACTTTCTCATACATGTAAACAAAAAGTGAAGTAAGTCCGTGCTGCATATTGAGCAGGAGCATGTGGGCTGTGGTTGAACCTCTCAGTGAGAACCTTCCACTAGTTCACACCCACATTCTGCTTTACATTTTTTATTTTTTTCCCCCACAGTCAACCTGTCAGTGCCTCCCACCACACACTTGACCCGAGCCTCCCAACACCCATGCTTAATAGTTCACATCAGAGTTCACCTGCAATAACCCAGCATACAAACAATGACCACTTTCTAGCGTACACAATGAAACTGAACGGATGTTTTTATTTTGTTGGAGGCGCTACACACTCATAGCAATGTTTGGCGGCGCTTTGGTTGAATGTATATGAACTATAAGCGTTATCTGAGTTGATATTCAGGTTGCAGCCAGTGTAGATTAAAGGCAGTGCTCATATCTGTACCATCGACACACTTCCACAGCTCAGCCAGTTCACTAACAATGCTGACTAATCTCTCTGTGGCCCTTCACCACTGCAAGGTCATTTTACAAGCTGTTGACATTTGAGGTGGTCCACATTGCTAACATAATTGGAATGTAACGCAAACACAAAATGGACATTTGGTTTGACTTCTTGGCAAAAGAAATATCAGAGAAGATGTCCTCGTGCACTGTGTAACCTTATAAAAAAAACCTTGTAAGATATAATGCAATAACTCTGCAATATCTGAATCTACTTGAAAGTTTCAGTACTTTGTCTTGCAGTGTATTTAGAAGCATACATGCATATTTTCTTACCGCGTGTTCTCCGTTTCTATACCAGATGCCTAAAGGTTCGGATGATTCCTGGGCTCAGAAACTTTACAACACCCACCTGAAGACCTGCTCCCTCTTTGAGAAGCCGCGCATGTCCAACCGCGCTTTCATCATTCAACATTTTGCTGACAAGGTGGGCTTGATTGTGTTTGCTTAATGTCTGCATATTGTTCGTCACACTATAAGAGGAGTTAGATTAATTATTTTTGAAAGTTTGACATTCAAATTTGGCTGGAAAACTAATGACAGGTCCTTTTGTAGCTCAATATACAACACTTAGGGACATGTTGGCTGCAGTTGCTGCTGCAGTGCTGGAGATATTTGTAGGATGGCTGGAGGACAGATAACTTTTTTTATAATCACTGTTTTCACACACAAAAAACAGTACTGCAGTGAAATGTTTAGAGTGTGTGTGACTCGTGTAATCCACTTTAGTGTTTCATGTCCTGCAATGAGGTGCTGTATGACGCAGCGTTATTTTTAATGTCTGTTTTAAGAGCCTCACTATAAGGTTACAGATAAACGGGGTCAAGGACCAATGCAGCTCCCTTGATATTAAAATGGGATCCTTGGAGATATTTCTGACCAAACATTAATGTTGATATATTTAAAGGTACTTGCATCAGGCGTTCATGTCCGTACATGAGCTACTCTGAGGGTTTTACTCTTTGCCTTGGAGCTTGACATAAAACCAATAGATAGAAAGATGTACCTTTTATAAATGTACCCTAAACATTAGAACAGTGAATACACATGTCTTTGGGTCAGATTATTTTTTAAGATCTGCACGAATGTGATCAGGAACACAAACATCCCAGGTAGAGAAGGTAATTTGTAGCGATGCAAAACCAAACCGTAAAAAAAACAAACCGGTCAATGACGTACAAACCAAACTGTGAGCTGAACCCAACCGAACCGTTGCATTATTTGATGAGATGCCAGAGACAAAGAAGAGGCAATTATCTGAACATAGGCCTACTTGACCATTAAGTACCTTGCCTTTCATGTATTAAAATGAATTCATTATTATCAATCAATCCATCTATATATCTTGGAGGTTGTGAACACACAAAAAAACTAATTTGTGGCCCAGCTGCAATACCTATCGAACCGTGGGCTTGTTGTGCTGTTGCACCACTAGTAAACTGAAATAAAAGACCTGGATAAATCCCAGTGAAATGTCCTCACAGGTATTGTAACACTAACTGCTCTCTTGTTGTCGGGCAGGTGGAGTACCAATGTGAAGGTTTCCTGGAGAAGAACAAGGACACAGTGAACGAAGAACAGATCAATGTGCTGAAGGCCAGCAAGGTGAGCAGTACAGACGCACACCTACGTTACATTTATATACATATATAATCGGTCAAAAGCAGATCCTAACTAGATTCATGTGCAGAGAGCCATTTGAACACATCATTGTACGTCCACTGAGATCAAAGCCAAGAAGCCTGCCAGCTCATGGAGAGCTGGTGCACCTGGTCTGTGTGTGAAAAATAGACGATTGTTTAGTGACCCGAAGTCCCACCTGAAGGCTCAGGTAACAGCGCCCTCCTCTGGCCATGTGGAGGTGGTGTTGTTGACAAATGCCCCATCCAGGAGATTTATGGCCAGAGAGGTTGAGGTTTTATTTGTACATAACAGACAAAGCTAAACACACACAAACAGTAAGTCAGGTCATTGGCTAAAGATAAAGATGATTTTGGTTCATTGTTATGATCTCAATATGTTATTATGATATATTTTGCTACATATTGCACCTGCTAGTTTGTCCAAATATATTTAAAGAGCTTGCAGAAAGACATGACTAAGCCTAAATAAGTTATTTGTTAGCAACAGTAGTAATACTGTTCACATGGATCTGATTTTGCAAACTTCCATGCATCCTTATGATAATCTTTGACACATTTACTAGTTTTGTCAAACAGAGACATCACAACAACCATGTGATAAAGTTTCTTTTTGCTTTCAAAATTTCTTAATGGGTTGATTTCACAGTTTTTCAAATGATCATTATTTAATTTTTGGTAACAAATCACTATTGAACTGGAAAACCACACTCTACAAACATACGTACGTTCTATTGAACCTAACTTAGCCAGATCACCCTGAATTAACATCACGTGTGTGTGTGTGTGTGTGTGTGTGTGTGTGTGTGTGTGTGTGTGTGTGTGTGTGTGTGTGTGTGTGTGTGTGTGTGTGCGTGCGTGCATGTTTTAATCTTTGTTCAGGATCCATGTCTAAAACCTGGTTGGGTCAAAAAGCCATTAAAGCCATTAAATCTTCTTTGCTGTTTTGATGCACACACACACACACACACACACACACACACACACACACACACACACACACACACACACACACACACACACACACACACACACACACACACACACAAGCTATGATGTAGTGTGTTTGTCCAAAATGCTTAAAGTGACCATCGACTGTTCTCTTATAGACTTCATCAAGAGCAGAATTGGGTAAGGGTTGAAATACTGTCTGCTCTAACCTCTTAACACAATCACTTAACACACACACACACACACACATACATACTCATGGACGTAAAGTCTGAATGTTGCCATGGAAATCAGGGAGATTTAAACAATTGGGATTACATGGTAATGAGCTCTTTAAGAGATTTAGTCTAATTAACTTAAGTTTTACTTCCCTGTTAAGCTTATCCCATCATTGTGTGTGTGTGTGTGTGTGTGTGTGTGTGTGTGTGTGTGTGTGTGTGTGTGTGTGTGTGTGTATGTGTGTGTGTGTGTGTGTGATTGCGAGAATGCACATTTTTTCCAGCTAGCTGACTGTTTGCTCATACCATGAGGAGCTGTCAAATGAACTTGATAGCACTGTCTTTTTCAAGCCAAACCCTACTTTAAACCATTTTATTAATTTGTTACTCAACCTTCAGCCGCACAACGTTAATCCTGAACCCTCCCTCAACGGTCAGAGAATGACTGAAAAATGATTTTGTAAACATTTAGCAGCTAGCTGTTTTCATTGAATAACAGCAACAGAGAAATGCTTGGATGATGTGTTTTGTAAAATTCTGCTGTTGATAGCCCTTCAACTGTCAAGACAGTTAAAGGAAATTCTGGTTCATTACAACTTGGGTCTTATTTGCATAGTCTTGGCCATTGTCTTTTTCAGTATTGATAAAATGGAACTCGCCAAAGTCATTTCTGAGATCTGGTAACAGGGAGACATTGTTACAAAGAACTGGGGCAAAAGAACGTGCAGTCAGACATTCATACAGGCTGTAAACAAGCTAACAATTTTGCCAAATTATCTAAACCACTTTGATCATCTAAACCCAAAGTGTGTGCTAATAGTCCTTCATTGCACAGTAACCCAATACAGTACAGTGAGTCCAAGCTGAACCAGGAAGTCCATTTATAAACTGTGATAGATATTTACATTTTACCTTTCGTCTTCGTTTTCTCCCCGAAAAAAATTTGGCTAATTTGTGGGTGTGTTTAAAACCTGCAATCATCTCATCGTCACACATGTGTCCTGCCACAGTGGACTTATTTTTAGCAGTGTCACTTAAATACCAGATCTTAGCAATTGGCCAAAAACTCTGCAAAGAAAATCCAGGTTGTATAAAACGTGTATGCAGTTAAATACTCCGGCACTGTAATGCTTTCAAAGAGTCCCTGCATGGCTCAACACTGCACTGGGACCTGCAAGACACACAGGAGTCTCGCATTCATGCAGACGTCTGCTTGCAAGTCTAATCAATACGGTGCATTCGAGAAAATGCTTGATGCAGAGATTTCCCATGATGCATTGCAATCCAGGAATCTGATCAAGATTTCGACAGATCAAATTCCGCCGTGTGGCCGTTTCCCTACAACAGACATGCTTTATACTTCATGCAGGCTTAGAGCTCAGTGGAAAATGCATCCCAAAGAAATCATCATCCACCATGTCTCATCAATCCATTTCAACCTCATCATTAGTCAGCCTGGTTTTATCTACTTTTCGGTTTGGATCATAGATGTGTATTCTATTTCTGATGGGGGTAATAATGATTTTGGAACTTGAGCTTATGGGTTTCCTTTCCTTTTAATGTCATTGTGTTTCTTTTGTCACTGTGTCTCCATATGTTGTCCATGTATGTTTGGTTCTGTCCTCATCATGACAACCCTTCCCTGCCAGCAGAAGGTAAACAGAGGCGTTCTTACAACGCTGGTCCGCCTGTAGCTCTTCCTTTAGCTCCTTTTTTCCCCTCTTTTATCTTTCCTCCTTCCCTGTCTCTCTCAGTCACTGAGGTATTATCACTCTAACAGCACTGATGAGGTTGAAGTTATGCGTGTGTGTCTTTGTTTGCTGCATGGGGAGCACTAAAGGCACTCTGAGAGGAGAAAAGAGGGCTGGACATAAAAACACGGGACAAAGGAAGGAGGATATTTTTATGTTTGCAGAGTAAAGTCTTTGTGGCCGTGGCTGTCCAGATTATCCTGCTTAATGCCGCTGGTGCAGAGGAGCAGCATGGCAGCGCTCTGAGCTCAGCAGGAGGAGCTGAAGCTGCACATAACACAGCATCCTCCTCATATAACCTCAGTGTTATATGGAACATGACTGATGCGTTTGTGTGTATCATACATGATTTATGTCATAACCCCATGGCAAGATAATGCCATACAGTCATATATGGCCACTGCATACTTTCATATATGACGACACATAACCTTTTGTTGTTTTTATTGGCTTTTTAAAACATTTTAACGTTTAACTAACGCTAATCAACAGATCAATCTACTCACTCATCTACTCCAACTATCCGGCAGATTTTCTGATGCCTTTGTGTGAAAATGTTAGAATTAATTAACTCTCATGTCAAACCATGTCTGCAGTTGATTACTAGACTAGATAACTTGATTGCTTTTTAAATTAAAAAATGAAGTCATCAAAATCGTGGTTTTTGACACTCAAGTGAATTTATGAAGGCTGTCATTATGCTTTGTAAGGCTTGATGCAATAGGTAAGAGAAATGGATACGCATGCCAGGAACTGTAAAAAGAGGCTGTTAGAAACATTCATCGCTCAGAAATATGTTTTGTAGTTTCACTAAAGCTTAATTTAACAGTACATCCAGAGTGAAATGCTTTATGGATAACCTATTTTTCAGTAAATCAATATTCCCCTGCAGTGTCTAATGCTGCCATCAGCTGCTCTGTTTGACTGTAAGCGGGCTGCTTTCCCCAGTTTCACCTGCTGGTGGAGCTGTTCCAGGATGGGGAGAAAGCCACCAGTCCCACTGGTCAGGTCTCCGGCACCGGAGGCCGGACCCGCCTCAGCATCAAACCTGACAAGGGCCGTGAAAAGAGCAGCAAGGAGCACAAGAAGACCGTTGGCTGCCAGGTTGATATCTCTTTTCAGTGTTTTTGTTCTGTGGACTGATGCAGTTACATACTCAGTGTAGGTGTTTACACCGATGCTCGGTCCGATCTAACGGGACAAAGTGAGATCAGATCCAGCACATTTTAGTAGATTTCAGATCACATTGAATATATATTAGATGCCCTCTTTACCCACATGTCTTTTCTTGTCCAAATTCATTGTCACAGTTTTGTTTTTATTGCTGCCAGTTGTGAATTGCAGCTACATAAAAATTAGGAAAGAATGACTACTTGAATTTTCAGTTTGTTTGGAGGGATATCAATTATTTCTTAATCTGTTCTGATTGTTTTGACTGTTCTGAACAGCATGTTTTCGTAATGATGAGTTTGAAATTGCAAAAGAAATGATCGTGATGATTGTCTTCTCTTGTAGTTTCGTAACTCGCTGCAAATGCTGATGGGTACTTTGAACGCAACAACCCCACACTATGTACGGTGCATCAAACCCAATGACTTCAAGCTGGCCTTCACGTGAGTCTTCCTCTTCTTTATTTATGAAAAACACATTGTTCTAGACGTAATCATATTCTCTAAGCCGCCATCTTAGCTCAAGTGTAATTTATAGAAGCCATGTTTACTGTTGTTATTTGATGTTGGCAGGTTTGACCCTAAACGTGCAGTGCAGCAGCTCAGAGCCTGTGGTGTCCTGGAAACCATCCGCATCTCTGCTGCAGGTTTCCCATCCAGGTACTGATTCATCCCAGCAACACTGCTACTGTTTCTCGTAGACTGTCTTGTGTTGGATATGTGTTGTGTCCTTAAAAGAGTTTTTAAAGTTTCCGAGCAGAAGTCAAATGCAAATTGACCCTACATGTAAGAGTCTGCTGTACAATTATGTCTGAATACTTCCTCACAACAATGCAGCCAGCCAGCCGGCTCGGTGCAGGATGGATTTGTCTTTGTTGCGCAAATGATTAGATAGAGGAAACTGTTTTGTCTAGCCTCCTGCACAGGATTTTAGTCTGGCTTTACTTACAGGTCTTCTTAATACATATTAGATCAATATTGATGCTGAAAAAAGCATTTTCGCATGAGAAAACATTGTTAGGATTTTAGTCAGAATGAATCCACTTACAGGTTATATGTTATATATCACAACAATTTTACAACTTGACACCACCAACATGCATTGCATTATGTGGTAGTGAGTATTTCTCCTTACAGAAAGGCAAACAGCAAAGCAAACCTGGTTCCCTCTTTGCAAATTTACTTTGCTGAAAAAATGTACTTGATTGAACAAACAACAAATTAATCAAATGTTTACGTCGTGGCTAACTTTTTTTATGTGTGTGTCTCAGATGGACGTACCAGGAGTTCTTCAGCCGTTACAGAGTGCTGATGAAGCAGAAGGACGTGTTAGCTGACAAGAAGTTGACCTGCAAAAATGTTCTGGAGCAACTAGTGCAGGTCAGACAGTCTGGGTTTTTACCTCTCCTTCATTCTTAACAAGGAAAAATAATGGTTATAATATGACTTGCATTGTTTCTCATCTCATCTCATCTTCAACCGCTTATGGGATCGGGTCGCGGGGGCAACACCTCCAGCAGGGGACCCCAAACTTCCCTTTCCCGAGCCACATCACTCGCATTGCATTGTTTACGGAATCTATAAATTTAGTCCTTTGTTCTACCCCTTTACCTTTCCAAGCAAACACTAGTCTCACAGAGTAAATCTGTCCCTTCTTTGGTCCATCTAATCACCGTCTTACTCCTGGTCTCTGCTCCTGTCTTCCTTCAGGACCAGGACAAATACCAGTTTGGTAAGACCAAGATCTTCTTCAGGGCCGGCCAGGTTGCCTACCTGGAGAAGTTGAGGGCGGAGAAGTTGCGTGCGGCCTGCATTCGCATCCAGAAAACCATTCGCTGCTGGCTGGCGCGCAAGAAGTATCTGCGCAAGCGCAGCTCTGCCATCACCATCCAGAGGTTCACCAGAGGATACCAGGCTCGCTGGTGAGTCAGCTGAACTCCCTCCATTAAAACAGAACAATCACACGCGAACACATTTGATTCTTTCTTACGGATTGTTTTAAAAGACAATGCTGGGTAAAGCTATTTGTTTTGATTGTTGTCGCAGGATGAAATACCTACGGTCTAAAGTTGTGTTCAGTACTTGTTAGTTGAGACCTGTCTATCTCTGGTCTCCTCAGCCTGGCCAAGTTCATGCGTCGCACGCAGGCGGCCACCATTATCCAGAAGTACCAGCGGATGTGCGTGGAGAGGAAACGCTACAGACAGAAGCAGGCTGCCGCTCTGGTCATGCAGACGATCCTCAGAGCGTACATGGCCCGGCAGAAGTACCAGGCGGTAAGACACACAAAATACTGTAACAAGCAAATCATACCCCTTGCAAGTGTGACTATTACAGAAAGGAACAGGAATCAGTGAAATCATTTTACTATACGTAATTATACCCACACTTATCACTCTTCCTGCTTCTTCTTTGCTGTTTCTGTTTCCGTCTGAAGTTACGGCGGGAGAGCAAGGCGGTGATCATTCAGAAGCGCGTCCGCGGCTGGCTGGCTCGGTGCTGGTACAAGCGCTGCCTCGTCTCCATCGTCTACCTGCAGTGCTGCTTCCGCAGGATGAAGGCCAGGCGCGAGCTGAAGAAGCTGAAGATCGAGGCTCGCTCAGTGCAACACCTCAAGAAGCTCAACAAAGGCATGGAGAACAAGATCATGCAGCTGCAGAGGAAACTCGACGAGCAGGTGAGTGATTTCCCCCATTTTATTTTTTTGTCTTCGTGTGTTGATTTATTTTGTCATGCGGATGTTTGACTTGCCTGTTTTTATGATCTGTCCCATGCCTCCAGAACAAGGAAAACCGGTTGGTCAACGAGAGGCTAGTCGGTCTGGAGACCACCTACACAACAGAGAGCGAGCGGATGCGCGGCGAGCTGAGCCGGCTGCGCGGGGTGGAGGAGGACGCCAAGAACAAAGGCAACCAAGTGTCCTCGCTGCTGGAGGAGCTGGAGAAGCTGAGGAAGGAGCTGAGTTCCACACAGAAGGAGAAGAAGACTATCGAGGACTGGGCACAAACCTACAGGAACGAAATGGAGAAAGTAAGACAGGATCCACATCTGTACCTGTAGACCTGTAGTGGTCCTGGTCTTCCATCTCACTGTGCACAGTGTGGTGTTAATTGTTGTCTGTAGATGCGTTTTTCTCTCTTTTGTAGATGTTGGTTGCGTATTTGAACCTTTTTTGGAGATTTGAATTTCAAGAGAAATTCACTTTTTACTTAAATACTCTCCTTAAAACCTCCACTTACTTTTCATCTTTTAGTGAGACTGTCACGGTCAAAAGTCCTATTATTAGTTTAAAACTAAGGTCACTAGAAATTGCTCCAGATTAGTACAATGTCCAATAGTTTCCTGGGAATGTATATATATATATATCACAACATTTTTTTTTTTTTTTTGCTTAAATATGTATATTTGCACCAGAGGAAAAAACATTTTTCCCCAATTTAGGAGCCAGATCGAACCAGTGTGAAATGGGCACATGGTGGGGTCAGAGGGCCCAGTTGCCCTGGGGCAGGTGAGCACAGGAGATAGAGTAGTGTGCTAGTGAGGTAGCTACTGAACTCTGTGTGTGTGTGTGTGTACTCTGTGTTTTTTCTTTCCTTTGCTGTGTTTCTGTCTAGTATTTTGTCTGTTTTTTGTCTTCAATAACCCGGGGAGCATCTGTTAAGAGTTAGGAGTTACAGTAATGAGTTAGTTGTGGAAAATAAATGGATCAGTCACATTTAGTTCTGTAGAATGGACTTCAGATATTTCATGTTCAAGATGCTGACCTTGCTTTGCACAACATGTTAGTTAAGGATCATTTGTTAATGTGTGTGTGTGTGTGTGTGTGTGTGTGTGTGTGTGTGTGTGTGTGTGTGTGTGTGTGTGTGTGTGTGTGTGTGTGTGTGTGTGCGCGCATGTAGATGGTCTCGGAGCTGAAGGAGCAGAATTGCTCGCTGAAGAAAGAGAAGGAGGACTTGAACAGGTCGATTCAGGAACAGAGTCAGCAGATGACAGGTATGAAAACGTCACCAACTAAATCATCCATCTAGTCATACAGAAACACGTTAATTGTCTCCTAACCCATACACTGTGTTTCTTTATGTCCCTTCAGAGAAAATGGCCCGTGTGATAGCAGAGGAGACTCAGCAGCTGAAGACCGATCTGAACGAGGAGCGATCTCGCTACCAGAATCTCCTGACAGAACACCGCCGCCTCGAGGAGAAACACGACGACCTGAAGGAGGAGATGGTTTCTTCGGTGAGGAGCACATGCACACGCCCCGTCAATACATAGGAAATGTTTAACTACTATATGAACATAATTTGACATCATTTAAGCGTTGCTCGAATTCTGAAAACACTGAGACAACAAATGTATTGGAGCCATTATTTAATTTTTATCAATATCAGATTTGCCTTACCACAACAGCAGAAAGAAAATGGTTTGTGATATTCAACACAAACTGCACTTACAGTTTATTTTCTCTCTCATCCGTAGAACGTCTCAAAGCCTGGCCACAGGAGAACAGATTCCACCCACAGCAGCAACGGATCAGAGTACACGTACAACTCAGAGTACGCCGAATTGGAAGAAGGTTCCCGTGCCGCTGAAGTAAGATCGTTGGCATTAAGTACACATTTAATAAGAGTTAGTTGCTGATGTTAAAGTAGCCTTTTCATTTAAACGCATTTAAACGTCGCCATTTAGATGCTTTTCACGGGGCATGTGCTCCGTCCTAACGTTTATTTGTCCCGCAGGATGTGACTCGAGGAATAGACACCTCGCTGACCCTCAAGCTGCAGAAACGTTTAACAGAACTGGAGCAAGAAAAGCAGTCGCTGCGCAACGAACTGGAAAACAAGGAGGACCAGTTCCAGCGGGCTAGAGCCAGGGTACCGACACCCACACTGGGCTCTGACATATATCATATTATCAATATGTAGAATATTAACAAAAGATATTACACGTATATAACACCTAGTAAACCTGCAGTAATGCTTGTATATTGCTGAATAAAAGCTTTCTAAAGCCAAAATATGCATACGTTAGCATTTAATAACCTAGTGTAAGAACAATTTTTTTTTACAGTTTTTATAACTCCTTGATATAATAAGAGGCTTTTTCATGCTCATGTACATCATTTAAAAGTATCATTTGTTAATACATAGGGTATCGTCTTGTCAGGCTCTGTTCTTATTCTGTCTTGTGTCACTACAGAGTTTGTCTTTGTCTTGTTTCAGGATGACGTTGAGTTTAAAAAGGCTCGTGGGGCAGAGCTGGAGTACGAGTCCCTTAAGGTAAGCTATGAGAGCAGTTTAAAGCAGAAATGGCACATGTTTTCTCACTGTTTCCAGATAATGACTGGATCCAAAGCCAGACATCTTCTTTTATTACAGTGTTTCCTGCCGTAGCTTCAGAAAGCCTCATATGCCACTAGTTGTCATAACTATGACCCCCCCGACACTGAATTTGTTTCTCTTCTCAGCGTCAGGAGCTGGAGTCGGAGAACAAGAAACTGAAACATGATCTGGCGGAGATTAGGCAAAGCCTCCTGGGTAAAGCAGCTACTGGTGCTGGGGCCCCGGGCTCCCCAGCTTACAAGGTGGTCTTGGAGCAGCTCAACGCCTCCTGCGAGGAACTGGAGGTCCGTAAGGAGGAGGTGCTGATCCTGCGCTCCCAGCTGGTCAGCCAGAAGGAAGCCATGCACCACAAGGTAGAGGAGCATTTAACTCTCCTGGTTTTCTCTGTGCTTAAAGAGGGAAAGTTCATCCATCACCACTGCTCAACTGGAAAAGATCCAAAGATCTTGAAAAGCCTTCTATATGGCCAATACTATATGTAATTAAACATGTAGGCTCTGTGGTCACTTGGTGCTGTTGTTCGTTCACAAAATGAAGCTAGATTTAGGTGGATGTCTCCTGCTTGATTGCATCCACCTTCTTACATTTGTGTGTTGTGTTTTCACCGGTGTCTGCTTCTCTGTTTGTCTATTTGTTAGCACAATGTCCCAAAACACGACAAATGGATCAGACCAAATCTCTAATGGCCTAAAGATGACTTGAACATTACTTGATTGACTATTAAACTCTAGTTAGTTGGTGATTTCGGGTCAAATCCCGTTATTATTTACACTGTGTGTCGATATTGTTTTCACTGCACCGTCAGTGTGTCTAACTCTCCTGTCTCCACCTTCTCTCCTCCATCCATGCTTTCCCACAGGATGAGAAGGTACAGTTTAAAAACTGCATCATGCATGAGTATTTAACACTTTTTTCAAAGTGGGTGTTGCATGCAAAACCTCCTTAGGTAAGAAATCTGATCTAGAAATCAATTTTATATTTCATCTCAGTGATAGCAAGCAGCAGGACCGCTCTGTGCTGCTCTTAGCACCGCTGCTAGGAAAAAGTAAATTAAAGTTTACCCATAGATACTAAAAACAGCTGTATTTCTGGTGGTTGTTCAATGGTGGAAGTTTCTTACTTTGCACTAGCAGCTGCTGAAATATGGCTTCTTCTAGTGGGTTTCATAGAGAGTTTAGTTACTTTAACTTGCTCTTTTTCGCCTGCCACCACCAATATTCCTTTTTCCGCCATCATATGCCAAAGGAAACGAGTAACTCCTGTAATGCTTCGGACATTAAATTAATGATATGTAACGGCGTGAGAGCATTCAAGGGTGAGTGTTCCCTCCAAAGTATGACAACTATTTGTGCTGGAACCATGACAGGTGACCAAATTATTGTCAAACGACAAACCCAATAGTAAAGCTATAACATAAAATCACAGAGGAAACACAAGATCAGTATTCTTACTTTAAGAGGCTTTACACACACACACACACACACACACACACACACACACACACACACACACTGCCCCCTCCAGGCTGGAGTTTGATTATCTCATCTGTCAAGTCCTGTCTGTGTGAATGAATGCAGTTATGGACTGTTTGTTTCACTAAAAGTCACTGAGAGTTCTGCTCATCAGCAGCTTTTACAGCAGCCATTTTGCATTTGTTCTTGTGAACACTGTAATACATTCACAACCCACGGATGGATGTCACTACAAAACTAAACTCAAGTTGAAATTTAAATGGCAGCCTGTAACTTTCTGTTTACATGACAGTCATTCTGAAATTGCATACAATGTACTTTTTTTTCTAAATTCAGATACAATTGACCAAGTTTCAGAAATGCAAGTTCAGAACACAGCTTTTATATTCAGAATATTATATTCAATATATGAAAAAATATACCAAGGCAACACAGACAAGGGGGCTCACTTCACAGTGCTGAGCAGTGGTGACTACTTGTGTCTGTACTTAATAATCGTAGGTTTTGAATTATTCATGTTGCTGTTGACTCACTAAAGAAATAATTGTCTGCTGCATTATACTGCAGCTACATAGATGCACAGATATGCTGGTTCCCTTGCTTAACGCTAAGAAATTAGCCTGGTCTTCATATCAAACTGTCACATTTTGATCCCAAGTGACCTTAACCCCTCGTTACTCATCAGCTGATCCTCAGCACCTCTTGTCTCTTGAAAGCTTTGAAAAAAACAGAGCCACCGCTGTGAAGTGAGGTTCCCTGTAGATAGACAGCTGACGCTGAGGCATCACTTGATGGCTTGTCACTGTTTCATCCCGAGGCTCCCACTGGCTGATGATTGTCAGAGTGAAAGGACAGTCGTAGCCAGCAGCTATAGTGATGCTGGCAGGGAGTCAACAGCGCACATGCTGCAGTGTGAGCTCACATTCATGAAACCATCGATCCGCTCGTCTTCGTTCATACACCTAAACTGTATGAAACTGGTTCATGGTGCTGCTCAGCTAAGCGGTTGTAGCAGCCAGGTGGCTCTTTTAAATGTGGTGCGAGTCTTCTCTTCTCATTTATCCCCGTTTCCTTTATTTACCTTTCTCTAGGAGACCATGACCGATCCTTCTGTCTATGTCGAGGATGTGTCCAAACTGAAGGACGCTGATGAACTCAAGCAAGCGTACATGGGCCTCAAAGACACCAACAGGTACTTTGGTACAGCCAGTTCTCCTCCCAATCTCCAGGTCTCCACATTCATCAATGTTGAATTCACACTAAGCAACCGAGCCCAACAGTTGTCTCACTGAACTCTCGCTCCATCATTGATATCAGCGTGAAATATGTGCAAGAAATGTGTGTGTTTGTGAACACTGCCTTGTCCTGTGCAGGTCTCCTAGGTTCATGCGTAAGCCGTTGGAAGTCAGTGACCTCCTGAGTAGGCTGAGGTAACCAATGAGACGTGGCCTATGCATCATGGAACAGAGCATGCATGGCCACGCTGATGCACAACCGAGTTGAAAATGTTACTGATATTACTGAAGCTGAAACAGCTGACTCTACGTTGTAGTGCTGATGAAAGCTTGGGTAGCTTTGCGTGGCGTTTTCTGGCCCTAACTGCATGTCGAATAATGTCGCAGCTCTAGTTACAGTTAAAGGTCTTACTCTAACAGACTGTGTTTACCAGTATTCCAATTCGAGGAATGTGCGCTTGGCTTTTGGAGTCAAGTTTGCATGTGATTCTATGAATCAGCATGTACAAGAGTAGAGTCTCTTAAACTGAAGGTAGTTTCTGTTTGAGCGCAAAACAAAGATACAAAGATGTTTTCAAAAGCTTCGGTCTGTTTTTGGAGATGCTACAGAACTCTATATTTACAGTGCAGTGTTTACAAAATATGCGGCATGAAAGCATGGACATGTCTGAGCTAAAAAAAAAAAAAGGTGTATATGTAATCTTCAGTTGTAGTTTAACCTTTATTAACACATAGATTTACAACACAACTTCCTCCTACACTGACTTTTCAGCAGTGATAGGTTGGATGTCGCTGTGGGAAGCCTCCGGTCTCAGCTTTATGGAATGAGTTTGGCATAAATCCTGCATGAAAGCCCACTTGTTTTCTTTGTTTGTTGAAGCAGAGATGCACAGCACACTTTTAATGAATTGGATGTCGATGCAACGACATTACTATTCTTATATAATATACTTAAAGTTACAGTGTTGAGGGAAACTCTTCACATTGTTACTTAAACCTCTGCGCTGTGCATCACTGCCTTTATACCTTTTTCTTCCATGTTGCTCCCTTTGTTGCCGTCTTTGTTTACACACTGACATAAGAGTGTACAGTGGAGAGTATTTAATACACAGCAGGCTACATTTAGACAATTAAGGACTCCACCACTGTTGCAATTAGCAGCATCTATCTTAAAACCTGAATCTGTGGGTATCAAAATAATTTAACTCAGTGTTGGAAGTAATTCAAATTACAGATAGATTAACATCACAGTCCAAATCCTACTGAGATCATGTTTCCACTTTTAGTTGGGTGGTTAAAGCTACTAAGAGGAACTTTTGTTTTGTTTTGTTTTGATTTGGTGCGATAAAGTGGTAGAATGTCCGACCACCAGAGTCCCTTTAACAAACCTCTCATTTTAATGCAGCAGGGTATGACAGTCGCCCCCTCCTGGCCGGAGTATTAAACTGAGACTGTTTCATTACAAGTCCCTCGTAGTAACTTTAAAAGGTAGATGGACACTACTACTTTTTTTTTCTCCACAGTCACATTCAGTAACTCCACATAATATTGCATCCAATTGGACAGTGTTTTTACATGCACATATGCAGTCATCTCAGATAAGGAGAAGAAGGCATATTACTGTTGTCTTGCACGTCTCTTTCCCCAACCAAACCATCCCGCATTTTTCTTTTTTGTTATTGTGTTGTTCGTGTTCCTTTTGTGTTTTGTTTGTCGGTCAGATCTGCCGCTCCAGACTTCCATAAGCTGAATGAGGACGGAGAGCTGTGGCTGGTTAATCAGGGCTTAAAGGAAACCATCAGGTGGAACTGTGTTTTTAACACAAGTGTCATTTTTTGTAGCATGATACGTTTGCCTTTTCACAGGAAAGAATGTGTGCTGCTGTTCTTCTTCATTCACCTCTTCTCTTGCTCTCATGCTTTATCAACCGTTTTTCTCACATCTTTGAATTTATTCACAGGACATGTAGGACTGCTTGTGATTTGGTTGTTGTTACTTAGGACTCCTCCAGACTAATAGGAACAGCTACTATAAGCCTAGCCGCATTAGATTTGCCCTACGTGGGTAGTTTTAGTGTTGTGTTTTAGAGTTAGAATATCATGTATTCTACCTGGGTGCTATCAACAGAAGATTTGCCCAGTTGATTTGGTCACACTCTCTTCTGACACAGTACTTTACAGGGTTGGGTGCTCTATAAAAGTGGATAGTCATTTATTCAAGGTTTTGGTTTGATTTTCCCATTTTATTTATAACAAAGTGCTTCAGAATTTGTCTTCATCCTGCCACTAACCTAGTTTTACTCACTTATGATGACAGTCTGTAAAATGTCTCAACTTCTTGTAAAATATTAACTTTAATATTCACTGGAGAGCTCGCTTAGTTTTTGTAAAATGCTTTTATGCTGCTAGATGGATTAGATTTGCCAACTGATCAGTTGTGTTTTATTTCTAACATCTTATGTATAAGTAGTTGTAACACAGTGAGAAAAAAAGCCTTGTTTCTGACATTTAACACAATTCCTAAGAATTGTTCACAAACACATTACTTTCTGCAAAGCTTATTCCTTTCTTTGCTAATATATTTTTTAAAATTACACACAGGGAGAAGAACCAGAGAATCTTTCTGAGCATTAAGACAATCGTTTACATTTTAGCAGTAGTAATAAGTGAAAGTCTCACTGGATGTTAGTTCACCTCTTGCCATATAACTTGTATAACTGACTGACAGAGTTTGAAGTTACCAAACTAGAATGAAGAGATCCATAAACAGTTTGGGAAGCAGATCCTAAACCCTCTGAAGCAACAAACTCGATCAGCTCTACCTTGCCAAGCCTGACCTCTCACCACAGAGTTGGTTCAGTTCAATTTTTAAAGAAAGTGAATCTTAATGAGTCAGCAGATTTAGAGTATGTGTTCAGAGAGGCTGGACTCTGGGCTGCTGGTAGTGTCTGCACAGCATGCTGCTGTCCTGCGTCACCACTCTGTGGTGAAAAGCTCATTCTCTGACTGTTGTTTGTTCTTTTACTTACACTACAATGCTGATTTATTTTTCCTCTCCTTCTTCCGTGGATGTCCTTTCTCTTGTTATTCCCCAACTTTTCTTCTATCCCACTCCATCTTCCTGTCTTCCCTCACTTCCTATCACCTGCCACATACCTCTTCCTTTTCCCTCCTCCCTTCATCTTCTATCTACCCTCCTTCCTTGTTTCATCTTTGGCACACCTCCTTTCTTCTTCTTCTTCTTTTTCTTTCCCCCCTCTGGTTTCATCTCCTCCCCCCACCTTCCTCCCCTCAGGCTACTGGAGCACCAGCTGCAGACTCAGCGGAGAGGTTACGATAACGAGGTGGAGTCGTTGCGCGGCGAGCTGCAGAACGTCAAGGAGGAGAACAACCGTCAGCAGCAGCTCTTAGCCCAAAACTTGCAGCTGCCTCCAGAGGCCCGAATCGAAGCCAGTCTGCAACACGAGATCACCCGGCTCACCAACGAGAACCTGGTACGCTGCAGCACACACAAAGAGGCATACAAGTTGAGGAAGAGTGGTAACTTCAACCTCAGTAAAGAGTCTCAGCACACTGAAACACGAAACAGCGAGACTCCACATCTACAAATACACACACTAGCAGAATCCCGTACATACAGGTTACAATGTTTTATACAAGATTAAGGTTAAGATATAGAAACGTTAACAATGGAGAAATTTATATGACATAAATATGTTTATGTAGCCCGTGGAGTGATCATATCATGATGGGTTTTATGCCTAAATTTGTAAGCATTTTCTTGACTTTTCTATTCAAATAGTCAAAACGTTTTTTAATATCTAGTAACATCAACATTTCAAGTTACAATACATGCTCCCCCATAATAGCTCCATAACCAGCAATTTAAAAAAACAATCGGAAACATTACATATGATTTTCTTTCAAATAAACATGCTACATTTGAGCCCAGTGCTTGCACACTGCAGAGCGTGGCAGGAATGGCGACTTGGGCCACGCATACAAAACACTGAAACAGTGTCACACACACACACACACACACACACACACACACACACACACACACTCATTTGTGTGGATGGTATCACCTGACAGGAACTCCTGGCTGAAGACCCCACAGCATCCCGAGAGGCTCGAGTCACCATTTTACGACGGATGGTTGTATGTAGAGTGTGCGTGCATGCGTGTGTGTTTGCATGTGTCAGAACTAACTTGAGGTTGTGTGTTTTGAATGAAGCAGCACTGAATGTCGCTTTAACTCTCCACAGCGGCGTCTTCTAACTCACAGCGGAGCAGCTCTTCACCTTTTTCTTATTTCTAACAGCCAGCGAGTCCTTCAGCTTCTCTTCCTCTGAAAACGCAATCAGCACAGCAGCTCTCACGTTGATTTTAAACCCCCCCTCACCCCTCCTCTTTATTTGTTTCTTTTCAAGATGTTAGTAAATGTCCTCACTCTTCTCTCTTCCTTCTATCTGTCTCTCTCTCCATCACTTCAACCCTCGGCCTGTTTCAGGATCTAATGGAGCAGCTGGAGAAGCAGGACCGAACCATCCGCAAGCTCAAGAAGCAGCTGAAGGTTTACTCCAAGAGGATCGGAGAGATGGGGGGTACTTGAGAAATTATCGATCAGCAAAGACTTGAGAGTCTGTACATATTATGTGTTTGAGTGCTACACGACAGGATATTGCCTGACTGTCATGTCTTGTGTGTCTGCAAGCGGGTCAAACCGAGGGACAGACGTCTCCAGGACAGATGGTGGACGAGCCGATTCACCCCGTCAACATTCCTCGCAGGGAGAAAGATTTCCAAGGGATGCTGGAGTACAAGAAGGAGGATGAGCTCAAACTGGTCAAGAACCTCATCCTGGGTAAGAACTAAGTATGAAGAGCAAGAAACAACAGGTGGGAAATTAGATGAAAGATACTTTAAAGAGGTTATTTAAGGACCTTTTGGGTGTCCTTCTGTGGTTGTAGTTTGACAAAACACTGAGCCGTGTTGTTAACGTGTTGACTGTTCTTCTTTTAAAGATAGCTTTATAATGCCTCAAAGAAAATTAGTTTTAAACAAATCATAACACAGCCTTCATTCACAGTTTCTACCATCTGAAATGTAGGAACCATCTTGTACAAAATGAAGCAGTCCATTGCTGAACTCTGAATTGCTCCTCTTTGTCTCTCCAGAGCTGAAGCCTCGTGGTGTGGCCGTGAATCTGATCCCAGGCCTGCCGGCCTACATCCTGTTCATGTGTCTGAGACATGCTGACTACGTCAACGATGACCAGAAGGTCCGCACCCTGCTCACCTCAACCATCAACAGTATTAAGAAGATCCTAAAGGTTTGTGACCTGTACAGGGTTTCATAGTTTTCTAGATGCTGTTATCCGTAATTTGTGGAATGTTTGACTTGGAGAAAGACTTGACCATTACCAGCTGGTTTACTGACTCCAGTTTGCTCTTCCCCTTGCCTCTTCCTGTCAGAAACGAGGAGACGACTTTGAGACGGTCTCCTTCTGGCTGGCGAACACCTGCCGCTTCTTACACTGTCTGAAACAATACAGCGGAGACGAGGTGAGACTGACCCAATGCACACCAACATAGAAACGTGTTAGCTCAAATATGCACACATACAGAAATTGGGTTTGTTAAACTTAGAGGCAATTTACCAATTGTGATAGTTTATCATAGAGTGGAATGAAATAGTATTTTTATAGTTTCTGAGGATAAACAGAGATTCAAAAAAGTTCCTATCCTCTCACATGCACAAATCCTTTGATTTCTTTATCTGTGTTTTTTTAGGCCTTCATGAAGCACAACACGCAGAGGCAGAATGAACACTCTCTGTCCAACTTCGACCTGGCAGAGTACAGACAGGTGATCAGTGACCTGGCCATCCAGATCTACCAGCAGCTGATCAAGTGCATGGAGAACATCCTCCAGCCCATGATAGGTGTGTGCATGTACATGTGTGTGAGCCTACAAGCTAATGCTCCTGTAGCATTGATGGGATTTGTTTTTGTGCATGATACAAATACTTAGCGTGTGTGTGTGTGTGTGTGTGTGTGTGTGTGTGTGTGTGTGTGTGTGTGTGTGTGTGTGTGTGTGTGTGTGTGTATGTGTATGTGTTCCCTGCAGTTTCTGGCATGCTGGAACACGAGACCATCCAGGGAGTGTCGGGGGTGAAGCCCACAGGCCTCCGTAAGCGAACATCGAGTATCGCCGACGAGGGCACCTACACGCTGGACTCCATCCTGCGGCAGCTCAGCGCCTTCCACTCCACCATGTGCCAGCACGGCACCGACCCCGAGCTCATCAAGCAGGTGGTGAAGCAGCAGTTCTACATCATCGGAGCCGTCACCCTCAACAACCTGCTGCTGCGCAAGGACATGTGCTCCTGGAGCAAAGGCATGCAGATCAGGTAAAGAAGAGATGTTGCTGCTCAGAGCGGAGCTCCAAAGTGTGGCTGATATCTTTACCCTCTGTTTTGTTGTTGTTGTTTCTTTACCTATGACATGCATCTGTGCGCAGGTACAATGTGAGCCAGCTGGAGGAGTGGCTCAGAGACAAAGGTCTAATGACATTCGGAGCCAAGGAGACTCTGGAGCCTCTGATCCAGGCCGCTCAGCTGCTGCAGGTGAAGAAAAAGACTGACGAGGACGCCGGGGCCATCTGCTCCATGTGCCTGGCCCTCACCACTGCTCAGGTAAACTGTCCCGTCGTTTATTAACAACTTTCAAAGAGACCAGGCAAGCTTTTTAAATCATTGTTCTCCACCTCAGTCTGTTTGAAAGCTAAGAAACCCCATTCACTGTAGGTGAAATGTGTTTATAACCTCTCTGCGTTATGTCTCCTCCAGATTGTGAAGGTCTTGAACCTCTACACTCCAGTCAACGAATTTGAGGAGAGAGTATCGGTGTCATTCATACGAACCATACAGGTAATTTACTCCGATGTGTCAATACAACACTGGCATAGTGTTTCATGTGGCTACAGTATAAATATTAAGGAAATGAATGCTACTGGAAAACACCACCAGAAAAAGTTACACCTTCCAAAGCATAGCACAAATTGAGTCCAGTAACATTAAGTTCATTTTGATAGTGAGTCACTTCAATCCTCAGGCATATTGACAGCACTTTAACTCTGTACTAATATATTTGCATTTCTTAATCCACTTGCAACAAAATTGGCAGACCCTCTCTACACTAACCACCAATTTTCTTAAAAAATACCAGTGTATTTTTCTACTTTCCAGGCAGTTACTATTTTTCAAACAGCATATCCCATCACAGTGAATTTATCTGCACATCGTGACTTCAAATGAAGAAATAAAAAAAAAAAACTTGACTGCCTGGGTGGTGGGAAAAAAATGTAGCAGCAATGCAAAGCACTAGAATGTGCAAAAACACTGGTGCAGTCCCCTTAATGAACTGAACTATTCTTAAGGTATTCACTTTTCGCCTAAATTAAAATGGGCTTTTGTTCTTGAGCAAATTCAATTTGATTGCATATTAATTATTTTGTCTCTTCTTTTTCCATTCAGACTCGCTTGCGAGATCGTTGTGAGAGTCCGCAGTTGTTGATGGACACGAAGATGATTTACCCGGTCACTTTCCCGTTCAGCCCTTCCTCCCTCGCCCTGGAAACCATCCAGATCCCCGGCTCGCTCAACCTGGGGTTCCTCACCCGCGTCTAAACCGAGACCCCCACAGGCCAGTTTGATGTAGTGGCCACAGTTGGTATTGCAAGTCAAGAAAAAGAATATAAAAAATTCAGATTTGTATTCACACAGTTTGAGCAATTATGTCCAAAAAGTTAAGCGAAAAGCCTCAAAGAGCTTCTAATTCAAAACATGGATTCCAGTTCTCTTAAGAGATCAATTGGCTGATCTTGAACATTCACACTCAGAAAATCAGACAAAGAAAACCCCATCACATACTGAACTTTCAACATGCATCTGTACAATACTTGCATCCTCTGAACGTACACATGCACGCCTACACTCATGTGCACTTTCTCTCTTACAAAACGCACAAATACACACAACACCCACGGTCGCCGCCGCTGGTTTAAATCTGTCTGTAAACGGCCATCATCCATCCACTGCTTGTAAAAACGCCTGCCTCTTAGAGAAGCCACAGGACCAGGTCTATGCCTCCAGTACTCGCTCTGCATCGACACCTGGCTCTGTTTGAGTGGTCCCGACCCCGGTTCCCCCGGCTCCCTCCTGTTGTGTTTCAACTAGCTGTTAAAATCGTTCTTCCTGTAGCCCATTACTTTGGAAGAAAAGCCCAGTTGGGCTGATAAAAGATCAAATCTTGTCAATGCGAGAATGTACGTAACAATACACGGGAGCCCGTAACTTGATAAATTGTAGTCTAGCTTCGAATGTTGGGTCTATATTTAATAGGCAAAGTGAATACTGAGTCCCAGTGGGAGGCCAGCTGAGTGACACCGTACTAAAGTTAGCTCTCTCCACCCCATGTTGAGGCAACCTGGACCAGGCTTCGTTCTGTCATCGTCATTTCACTCTCTGAACACAGTCAAGCCAAGACAGAACTCACCGTCTGTACTATATTATTTATACATATATAAATATGAATAATATATAACATGTATTTTATTTATTGCATTTACCTCCGTCCCCACCCTCCCTTTATTAGATTAGAAGCTTTCTCTTTGCAGTAAACATGTCTGATGTATGAAGGCTGGGACCATCATTTCCCACAGCTTTGTAAGGACTGTTTTAGTTTAGGTCCATTGTAGGCTGTTTATGTCAATATCAGGTACATTGTGTAGTATAGTTTAAGGTGTGCCGGCACAGATGATTATTTGTTAGGTCACGTCTTAACGTAGAGATGTCGATGTTTATCCTGCATTTCAGGCAGATGCAGTGTAGCACGGGTTTTAACTGAGGAGAGATTGAGAAGGTACGAGGTTTAAGCTCTGACGAGGGTTTAACTTGCTGTCATCTACACTGTTTACATTTGTGACCAGAGCTGAGCGTCACAGGAAACACTGGCACAAAGATATTAAACATGACACTCTGCTTACTGCTGTATCACCGGGGGGCTTTCTTCCTCTCTCTCTACTTGTCTTCTCTGGTCACAGCTCTAGTCAGTGCTTTGAAGCTGTTTTACTATTATCAACGTGGAAATATTTATTTCAGTATTGTCATTTTTCTTAAGCGTTAAAGCTGTATATATTATGAAGCCATGTATCACTGAGCAGAATGGACAGAAAAGGTTTCTTTGATGTTGGTTTTGGGGAGTTTGTCTCAAATCTGTCCAGCTTTACACCAATGTCTTCTGCTTTATTCCCACACTAACACGAACTCTAACTGCAGCTTAGGGGACCGATTCCTCTCCTGTCCTACACGCCTTCCTGTTTAGTGGCCAGGAAGGCACGATATGGGCCTTTATAACCAAAAACAATAGAACATGTGGAACTGCACTTTTCCCACATCTCAATTGCATGGGGTTAGAAAGATATTTTAGTCTTTTCTGTTTGGTGCTCTGATTGTTTTGGTTCAGATATCCAGACATATTTGGGGCTTGCTTTCAAAGGCTGAGGGTGATTTTGCGCCACACCCAATACTCAGTCAGTATGGCCACAGTGTGGTGTAATAACTGCACAGCATGCACTGCTGCTGCCCTCATCTAACCTGCATGGGCTTGGCTTTGCCAGCATTACTTTTTACCAGAAATTAACCCGCATGCTTTTGTTCTTTTAGTTGTTTGAACAGAGAAACCTAGCTGAGAGTCGTGGGATGAGTGTCCAGGAATCTGCCAATGTTGTTACAAAAAGTCCTTTGTCTGCATTCACATGGTCGTCGCTGCCTCGTGTTTAGCACTTTTGCCCGTCTACTTCCTGTTGTGCCATTAGTATTAACAGTCAACCAAATTAGCCTCTTGCCCTCATGTGAACCTTATTTTTGCCTAATGACCCAAACCTATTTCACTTTGACAGAATATTTTTATTTAAAGGTGCTTACACATATAGGAGATTGTGAATGGTCACTAAAACTGGACTCAGTACCTTTTTTTTTTTAATTTAATGTCTTGTTTAGTTTTAAACCGATCAACACAGGAAATAGGAGTGAACTTGCTGGTGAAGATACAGTGCGTGCTGAGAAATCAATATATTTTACCACGGTGAAATATCTCATTAAAATTCCATATTAATTACAGATAAAAACAAATACTAAGTGGAGTAAAGAGAAGTTAGTACGTGAAGTTGTTGTGTTGCACTTGTATTTGAGAACAATGTGATATCCATATGCTCTCATTTGGACCACATGTTATCGGTCTGCCTTCTGTCATATCATTGGATTATTAGGTAGTTTAAAGTATGGTTTGTGTAAAGAGTACATTTCTGTGGCGAGGAAGACGGTAACTGAAGGAATGAATCAACCACATGAATGTTTTAAATTAATGAAGTGTTTCATGATTTTAGTCGTACATTGTTGGACAAAGCCTTATCTGAATTATTCGCTATCTACAGTAAATGACTTAAACACATGATCAACATTGTGGCATTGTTTTGTTCTGTCAGTGCAGTTTTTTTTTTCTCCACTGTAAAATGAATATAAATTGTTAAATGTGGTCATTTTTTATTTGAATAAGGTGTCCTTTTGTCCTACAGTTGGTGTCACAGATGGGTCGCACTGTTTAGCCATAAGTCCAGATGCACTTATTAGACGCTGCTGAGGAAGTCGGATAAATGATAGATGGATAAGGATTGTTAAAATAAATTATTTTTTCTTTTGACTCCCACCGCCTTTCTACTGAACTGCGACGCATTAAGCTTCCTCTACCACATTCCCTCTGCGAGTGGGCGCTTCACTTTCTTAATCAGTGATCTTTTTTTTTCTTGTTGTTTTAGTAAAACTATGAATCAATGCAAGCCACAGGTAAGAAGACAAACACTCTTGTGAATTCCGTTGCTGCAGCAGCAGCAGCAGCAGCAGCAGCCTTCTCTCCCTTGGTCAGACCATCCTGGTGGACTGATGTATTGAGAGTGCAGAGCTGGAAGGCTGGTCTAGTTTCAGAGGAGAAAAAACAACAAAAACACACGTTCATTGATTTTGTTGAGCAGAGCTGCTTGTTCCCCTGGGCTTCTCTTGGGCTCTCATATAAGAGAAAGTGTCATTCCTTCACTTTGCGTTTTTACATTAAGGAGAGAGTCGGTTGTATGATACGACGTAGACATTATAAATGACCATTGTTCTTATCAGCACTAGCGTTGATTGTGCCATTTTAAACATTGTTGAAAACAGAAAATATATCATCACCCCAGCTGTTGTGGTACTGGTGTGAACATGCTGAAGCCAGTACCAAATGTTTCCTCTCTGACCCATGTGTACATTTGACAAACTGGACTGTTTGTAGTTTCTGGTAGCTGTGCTTAGTGAATGTGTTCACCGTTAAGAAACTTGGAATAAATTGTCAAATCTGTAAAAGTAAAATAAAATAATTCAGCACTGTTTGATTGTCTCTGGGAGGTTATTTCTGGGGGGTTTTCTCATTCTTTAGTCTTTAAGAAAATGTGAGTCTTTCAGTCATAATAAACAGAATATGCATTCTGGAGGACATTTTCCTTTTATCTGTCTAATTTATTGCGCTTTCATTGACAGCACAAGGTAATCAGATAGATGTAATAGATTACATTTGATGGGATTGCACAAATCTAATTACAACATTAACATCAAACAAAAAGGTACAAAAATATTCGTCATGGTTGTTCTATAACACGGGTGGCACCTTTCTGACTCAAAATATTGTTTTAGTTAATACTAGATCAAGGAGGCGATGTAATGTTACATCATGCAGTTTAAGGGATTGTTAAATATTAAATCTATAATGTGTCCTGTAATAGGCTGTAAATGTAACTTTCCAGGCCTCGCAGGTTCAGTAATGCTGCAGGGACGTATGGAGCAGAGCAGATTCACAGCTTAAACACTTCACTAAGAAGCTTACGGTTCCCTCACTGACAATCCTCTTCACTGGAAAAACTCAACTTAGTTCTCCAGGGATAAATACCTGCTGTACAGAGAGGGGAAAAAAACATTCTCTTGTAAGGTAAGATTGTATTATTGATATGACTACTATTTGTGTAAATATTCTTTTGCAAATTATGTTTTTTTTGTGTTTAATTTGGGTTAAATTTATGGAACATGATGTGCGAATGTAAGTAGAGAGCGTAGAGTTTTTAACTTGTGATAAACCAGCTTAGATGGAGTTTGTCTGGTAAATTATATCAGTTTCTGCTAAAGTTAATTTTGTACATGATGATTACCTCAACCGCAGCCTCAGTGATGGTGAATTGAGTTTGGAGTGTGTACAAATATAATGGTTTAAATTCAAATTGCTAACATAACTCACATTATTTTATTATATGTTCTGTACACTATAATATCCGTATTAACGGAAAGACTGAAAATATGATTAACTTTAATCTCTAAATAAGGATTTCTGAATATGTACGTCTGCTGATTATTTATTTTTTTACTAAATGTAATATAACAAATTGAAGGAAACAACACACAGTATGTTATGACGTTATTGTGTGTTAAGTCATACTGTTTATTAATGTGTTTATATTGGCATGGCAAGTTACCATTAGAAAATAAGTGACTGCTTCAAATAACGGTACAGTGTATGATATAATGAGGGTTTGCAATGGAAAATGTCATATTTAGTTGTAATTTGGTTGTTTTGGAGTGTGTACTGGATGTGAGCAGTTCCCAGAATAGCTCTGCTGCAGTCCTTTCCTCTGGAGCTCAGAGAAGGATCAGGCTGGAGTAGATTACCAACTACTTATCTCCTAACACACACACACACACACACACACACACACACACACACACACACACACACACACATAAACAGGCCAAGTGGTCACACAACGGTACAGAAAATCGAAGGAGCCTGAATAAACCAAAATATCATATAGCTGATTGTCTGAATCTTTATGTTTGTGTCTGTGTTTTCCACAGAGCTCGTTGTTGGTGATCATCTGCAGCCATGTGTGACCAAACGTTCGTGGCGGCCACTTTTGGCCCCTGCGAAAGCTGTGGGAAAGCCAGTCCTCTTATGAA
This sequence comes from Cebidichthys violaceus, assembly GCF_023349555.1. Taxonomy (NCBI): domain Eukaryota; kingdom Metazoa; phylum Chordata; class Actinopteri; order Perciformes; family Stichaeidae; genus Cebidichthys; species Cebidichthys violaceus. The sequence goes on from NW_027176705.1 coordinate 3,855,669, forward strand.
CATCTACATTAAGTCCGAGGCCATCAACTACTGCTCCTTCTGTGTGGAAGTGGTATGTTATCCTTTCCATTTCTCATCACTAGCTGCCACATAAATGAAATGCAAACTATGGAAATGTTTGCATCATTTGACTTGAGTGGATATAGTGTAGATCTAACAAGATATTTATCAGCTGAAAAAGAGAGAAAGAATAAGTTAGTACACTGTGCCCTGAAGTTACAGGCGTCACCTACTCTTAAGTTTATCTATGAACAGATATGACAAAAGCCATCTGTGAGGCAGCTGCCAAGCGTCTACATACAAACGCATCTTTAGTTTGATGAGGATCACACTAACACTTGCTGTTCTACTGAGGACACACCACTCAGAAGCACCTTTTGACATGGAACTGTATTATTATCTTAGAGAGAGAGAGAGAGAGAGAGAGAGAGAGAGAGAGAGAGAGAGAGAGAGAGAGAGAGAGAGAGAGAGAGAGATGCATGCCACTGAGCCTCCTCCTCATCTGTGACTCTTTGTCAGCTCACTTGATACCAGTAACTATCCTAAAAAAAAATTGATTAGAGCATGTATTTGTGGTTAAGGAAAATACTGAAACCTAAATTTATTATTTTTGTCATTGTCATTTTTTATAATTTGTTTGGGAGTATGTGTCTACACATTCATGGTTTAAATTTAAGACAATATATTGTCATTAAAAACCTGCAGAAAAGGGCAACTGGTTAATGCTGCGATGTCATTACTGAGCTAACATTTAATCTAATATTATTTATTACTTTGTTTAATGTTTTTCTCAGTATTAAGGTGACAGAGGAATGCAGCTTAAGTGTTTTTTTCCGACATGTTATTGTTAAGCTGAAGGGAGGTTGAAATAACACAACTTTAATGAAAACCGTAAAGAGTTTATATTTTAAATTGATGAAATGCAGCAGCAGTTTGAACAGAACTTAAGGGGACAGAAACAGTGTTGAGCTTTGGCTTTAATATCCTCAAGGGTCAGAAAAAGGTTCAAATCGGTTTTAAAACTTTGAACTTACTAAGTGAACTACGGGAATATGTGGAAGACTAAACACTGCACGGGTGTCAATGCCTGTAGGTGCCTGTTAAAGGAACTTGAATAGGGAGGATGGAGGAGGGGGCTGACACACCGAAGCAGACAGAGCACGAGCTGTGAATGTGACACGCGCGGCGGAGCATCACTTTCGCGCTTGAGAAGGAATTTAACAAACCTCTAACCACCAAACGTCCCCGGTAAATTTCCCGTTTTTCTTCCCCTTTTCCGCTCCCTCCTGAGTGTTTTCTCTTTTTCACTCTCAAAAGATGGCTTGTCAGGGGCTCCAAGGAGGGGAAACCGTGGCGACACTAAAGAGGGAGAGCGACAGTCTGAAGAAGAAGCTGGAGGAGGAGCGGAACAAGCTGAGCGACATAGAGTGTAAGTGTCTGGGACAAAATAACAACTATTGCACCTGCTGTGGGCCACCGCTAAACGCTTGACAGGCTGCAGCTCTGAACTGGTCTTTTCAACGTGTCACGTTTTGTTTATGACGGTTATACGGTTTACTGAGAGACGCTCACCGTGAACCATCGCTCAGGTATTTCCATTTTCTGCTAAATGTTATTCGCTACTTTCTACTCCTCCTATATTTCTCTGACAACTACTAGTAACTTTGCAGAATAACATTTCAACATACACAACCTTTCAAATATGACAAATTGCCCAATGGTAGGCTGTATAAAATAGTTCAAATCAACTCTAACTTGACTAGTTACAAACATTAAATGCATCTCTATTAATAATCCAACAATATCTCATATAATGATACAACACATACAGGCAGCATTCTGCAGCATTTTAAGTACTTTTACTTTTGATACTTCAAGTAAGCATTTTTAGATTGATGTTTTCCTATTTGTACTGAAATAAAGGTTATGAGTAGTTCATTCAGTCAAAAGTTCTCATGAACGTCACAAAGCCAACTGAATTGTGTGTTTGTGTGTGTGTTTGTGTGTGTGTGTGTGTGTGTGTGTGTGTGTGTGTGTGTGTGTGTGTTTGCGTGTGCGTGTGCGTGTGTGTGTGTACCTCAGTGAACCAGGTGGCTGAGAAGATTGAGGTCTTGGGTGCCCTCTCCATAAAAACCAGACGTGTACTGAAGGGTCATGGGAACAAGGTTCTGTGTATGGACTGGTGTAAAGACAAACGTCGTCTAGTCAGCTCTTCACAGGTAGGCCTACATGTACACACATGCAGATGTATATTTAAGAGAACTATAGTGCAATATTATCTAATAAAGGACAATCATCATGTTATGCTGAGCATCACTGTATATGGGCTCTACTTACTTTTTCATGTAATGCAGATTTTCCTTTCCTTTTTAGGATGGCAAGGTGATTGTCTGGGATGCATTTACTCTTAATAAGGTGAGTAGATGTCTGTGTGGTAAGAAAAGACAAAAGAAGACAACATAAGACAAGATAAGATGTAATATATGTTATTGGGGAAATTTTGATCCAATGCAATCCACCTAAAACAATACATAGCCAACAGACATAACAGTATAACCCAAAGAAGAGGTGGTGGGGTGTCATCCTCTGCTGCCATTACTCCTCTGAGAGTGAGAGTGCAACACGATCACAGGGGAATATGCGTTTAAAGATTATCCATCCATCTGTCCCCTGTAATGACTGTGCATGTGTGTGTGTGTGTGTGTGTGTGTGTGTGTGTGTGTGCATGTGTGTGTGCGTGCGTGCGTGTGTACGTGCGTGTGTGTTTGTGTCTGCGTGCGTGTGTGTGTATTTGTGTGTGTGCCTGAGTGCACTTAAATAGCAGCCAGGAGGATTCAGCCTGATTTGACCATAATGTCAACTCTTGATGGAGTAGAATCACACTCAACATAATCCCTATTAATACTGGTTTACTGCAGCTGTGTGTGTATATGTGTAAGAGAGTAGTTGGTATATGCTTATTAAAGAGAATGTATCTTCCTATCAATGACGAATTACCACAAACATGTGTTACAGGAACATGGGGTGACCCTGCCGTGTACATGGGTTATGGCGTGTGCTTATGCCCCCTCAGGTTGTGCTGTGGCATGTGGGTGAGTACAGAGGATTTCTCTTTTTATTGCTTGGATTTAATACAAATCTACTAATTAAAAAATCAACAAAAAAACAGTGAAATAATATTTTTAGAATTGTTTTAATACAGAGTTATTGCTATTGTGAAAGAAAATGTAGATGTATTTTAGAGATATTATCTTATTGTGTTCAAGTCTCACTTTGCAAAAACATCAATAATTTAAATTACCCTGGTTGCTCTTTTTTAATAACTGTACACTCCTGTGGTTCTATTATATAAGTAAACACTGCATACAGTGGCTACTTCAATTATTTGTAAGTGTTACAAATAATGCTACTGCTATTGCTCAGTGGAACTAAATACGATCCTACTGGGAATATGTTTTATTCAATATTCTGAATCTGACACATAATGTAAGAAACGTTAATTTAATACTCAGTCATCATTTCTCTGTCAGCCTGGATCATTATGCGATATCCATACCCAGACTCTGTGTTATTATTGTCTACTATTTCATCAGTGACCCATCATCTAACTTGTTTTATCTCTTTCCAAAGCGGATTGGATAACAAGTGCTCGGTGTTCCCGCTGTCACTCGACAAAAACGAGAATTTGGCTGCAAAGAAGAAGTCTGTTGCCATGCACACCAACTATATATCAGGGTGCACCTTCACCAGCTCTGACATGCAGGTGAGCACCAGTTCAATGTCTTCTGAGAAACTGTAAATAAGAGCATTTTATAGATTAAACATTGTAATCTTTTATTAATGATTAAATGCATTTTTTCCACTTGAACCAAAAAAACAACAACATAGACTATGAATACATTCTCAAACATAGCATGTTTTCTTTGTATTTGTCAGATTTGTAGATTTAAAAAAAATTAACATTGACTTGAACACAGTTCGGTGGAGCTCGGAGAGGACTTGGCCCAGCCAGGGGTCTGCCATGAGATAAAGTATGCTTTTAATAGTGTTTCAATTTTAAATAAATGCTTGCCATAGCTGATTTATCTTCCCAATTACCCGTGAATCTATGGAGTATATTTACTCTTTATATTTGGCACTTTTCGCAGTCTACAATCTGTACAATTGGCATACTTCAGCTGTTATACCACCACCTTCATGTTAACAGAATTAAAGCCTTGCTGGTCCATACACTAGCAAGAGACAAGCCCCAGTACTGCAGTAAGAAGGGCATATCCAGGATTTGAACCTCTTGCACCCAAAGTGAGAATCAAACACCTAGAATAAAAATGCACAAACTAGTGTTTCCTCCCCATTCTCTCCTGTCAAAGAAATCTTAAAAATGTGCATGGATATTAGGGCAAAACAATTCTATTCCGATATAGATAATTTCATATTTCGATAACAATATATATTAAGATATAGCATGTTTTCTGGCGATTTAATAAATAAATAGTCTATATGAAATAACCACATGATAAAGCCTATTTTTCTTTACTCCTGTGCGAATTAAATACATGACGAATGAAAAGTACTAGCAGAGTATTTAGAGTAGACTATTTTCTCTTTTAATGAAGAACTTTAGAGCAAAATTAAATCAATTCAGATTTCCTGAGAAATTTGAGTTAGCATGTGCTTTTCATTATCAATTTAGATGACGTAATTATGTATCTGGATATATGATTTCATCAAGATAGGATTCCATTGAAAGACAATCAATTATCAAATTGAGTTACGGCCCAGTCCTAATTGATATTATATATGTATTACACAGTATGTATATATATATATATATATATATATATATATATATATATATATATATATATATATATATATATATATATATATATATATATATATATGTGTAACATAGGTTAATGAGTCAGCATCGGCTAGATTTTGGATGTGTTGGCTGTGCCTTTGACTCCCCAGCAGGATAGAAAGAAGTTTGGGACCAGACTGAAAAGGAGAACATTAAGGAAACGGCCTGAGATATTTGGCTTTAATAATTTCGTCCTCTCTGGCCCTCAGCAAGGCAGAGGGGCACAATGACAGAGTACAGGGAGATGGATGGCAGGGCTGAGAAGGGGACAGAAAACAGACTGGAGGGGTGGTGATGGTCCTCTGTCCTGAGTTTATTAATAGACACTGAGTGGTTCTTATCAAGAAAAGAGGCCGTTATCTAGGAAAGAGTGGAGCACACTGACCTGAGGGCAGAACATTTAACATGCAGACACGCACATACATGTGTTCTTCCTGAATTTCTCTTTCATACTGCATCTCACACACAAAGACATATGCGTGCACATGAGCACACTGTAACGCCCACAGCCTTTATTCTTTACCATTGAATTAAACCATGGCACGCTGGACTACATTGAGGGCTCAGAAAGTGTGTTCCAGTCTCCTAACAGGAGAGTTAGGATGACACACAGTTTGTGTTGTTGTATCTCGGTGTATGTTTGTGTGTGTGTACATTTTCCACATCTCTCTGCCAATATACCGGATGTTGTAACTATCAATGACAATTCCCCAGAAAGTGTTTGTTTCAGAGGTGACCTGCACATTTGACTCTAGCCTAGAGTAAGCCTTTATGACCAAAGTCATGAAATACCAACCAGTCCTAAGTGCCATCTCAGAACTGGGTTTTAGTTTAAGACTACTTCTTTTCATATTTAGCCGTCTAGGTCACATTGACAGGTTGGTCGTAAGACGACTTCAATACCTTGGGGCTACACAGCTTGTAAAGTACTCTGTTGTCTCTGCTATCATTGGCAGCCGCCATATATAGCAGACACGTTGCTACTTATATCCTTGATAACTGAGTAGGCCTACTTTGTTTTTATTGTGAGGGCCTAGGTCACTAGTCCATGATTGTGTGACTGTATTCTACGGCACCTTTAAAATGTGTGTCCTTGCATTGTTCTTCTCTAAGCGGACATAAAGAAATTGTTATAAAGTGTGTGTGTGTGTGTGTGTGTGTGTGTGTGTGTGTGTGTGTGTGTGTGTGTGTGTGTGTGTCCAACTGAGAACAACATTTAAGTAGTGCATTGCCTTTAAATTGATGAGTTTTGATATGATAGATCTGCTGTTGCACTTTCTCATTAAAGACATGTACATGTGGGATCACTGGGTAATTTAATGAACCCCTGCAAGTATTTAATAAATGGTAACATGCAGGTGGTGGTAAGAAGAATCAGACTGATGCAAAGGCTCTCTGTTAGATCAATGAGGTTCCCATCTGTGTGTGTGTGTGTGTGTGTGTGTGTGTGTGTGTGTGTGTGGGTGTGTGAGTGTGTGTGTGTGTGTGTGTGTGTGTGTGTGTGTGTGTGTGTGTGTGTGTGTGTGTGTCAGTAATTGTGGCTTACTGATAATTGCATTCATGTTGAAACTAGAGCTACATCTCAGTGCAGGCAGGATGTGATGTGTTTTTGTGCTTGAGGTCATCCAGCAGGAGCTCTCTAATCCACCAGCCCTCACAGATCTCTGATGTCTGCATGTGTCTCTAAGTGCACATAATCTGTTTTCATCGGAGGGATCGCTGACATTTTGGAATTTTGTTTATATGTGGAGACATTATGCACAGTGAGAGTGAGGAGGTGCCGACCTTTAGCTTTTGGTGTGTGTATGCGTGTGTGTGTGTGTGTGTGTGTGTGTGTGTGTGTGCGTGCGTGCGTGCGTGCGTGCGTGCGTGCGTGCGTGCGTGCGTGCGTGCGTGCGTGCGTGCGTGTGTGTGTGCGTGTGTGTGTGTGTAAATGTAGTCATACAACAAAAAAGAGCTCAGTATTTCTCTACCTGTCCTCACTATTCGAACAGACTTGAAGCGTTGACGCTGTTCTGTTTCATTTAAGCCACCACTGACTGATCTAATCTCCGGCACTAGACTTGTACCTTCAAATATTATTCAATCAAGTCAATCATTTCCAGTATATTTTGGGTTGTTTGAACCAAAAATAAAGAAATCATAAAAATGTTATATAATAGTTTGTCATAAAAAAAGTAATTATATATTTCGATGAGATGAAAAGATATTAAAGTATGTCATAAAAGGGACGTAAAAAGTCATAGCTTGATAGTTGTTAAAAATTCATGAAAAATTCATTGTATATTTTGTTATAAGAAGTCATAGTATAACATGTCAAAAGTCTTCTCAGAGTTTGTGATAAGAAGTCATAGTATAGTATGTCATAAAAAAAGTCATTAAAAGTAATTGCATATTTTGTCAAAAAAGAATATAATATGTAAAAAATGTCATACTATAGTGTGTCAAAAAAGTCATAGTATAGTGTGTCGACAAAAGGCATAAAAAACATCATAGTATCGCATTTTGAAAAAAGTGATATAAAAGTCATAGTACAGTAATTAAAAAAAAAGTATGTTGGAAAAAGTAAGTCAAAAGTATTTGAAAAAGTCATAGTATAGTATATTGATAAAAGCCATAAAACATCATAAAATAGTATAATTAAAAAAATTATTAAAAAAGTAATTGTATAGTATGAAGTAAAAAGTCATGTATAAGTCATTGTATATTTTATTTATATAATAAAATGTCATACTGTAGTTTAAAAAATATATATCATAGTATAGTATGTCATAAAAAGTCATAAAAAGAAACATATTTTTATTTTGTCAAAAAAGTCATAGTACAGTGTGAACATAGTCATACTATAATGTGTCATAAAACTAATAGTATAGTGTGTCTACAAAAAACATTAAAAAGGTTGTAGAATAGCAGGTCGAAAAAAGTCCTAATATAGCATGTCATCATTTTTTATTAAAATGTCATAGTATAGTATTTAAAAAAGAAAGAAAGTATTTTTGAAAAAAGTCCTGAAAATGTATTTGTATAGTATGTCAAAAAAGGCAAAGAAATGTCATAGTATATTATGTGTAAAAAAGACACGAACAAATCATAGTATATTATGTCATAAAAAGTCATAGTATTGCATGTGTAAAAAAGGCAAAAACTGTCATAGTTTAGTATGCTAAAGAAGGGCATAAAAAAACATAGTATATTATGTCATAAAAAGTCATAGCATGTCAAAAATAGGCATACAAATGTTGAAAATAGGTATGTATGTTGAAAAAAAGGCATGAAATAGTCAAAGTATTGTATGTCGAAAAAAGACAAATAATGCCGTAGTACAGCATGTTGAAATAAGGCATACAAAATATATAATACATCCAAAAAGTCATAGTATAGTATGTTGAAATATTACACTAAAAAGTCAGTGTAGTATGTCAGAAAAAAGTCAGAAATGTCATACCATAGTTTGTCATAAAAAGTCATAGTATAGTATGTTGAAAATAGGCATAAAACCTTCATAGTATTGTATGTTGATTCATAAGTCATAAGTCATAAAAAAACAATCTGAATATCATATTATAAAAGTTTTAATAGTGTGTGACATAAAGAGTTGTTAAATAATATAGCATTGTATGTCCCAAATTCACAGTATAGAATGTTATAAAAATGTCATTGTGTTTTGTCATTAAAAGTCATAGTATTGCTTGTCATAAAAAGTCATTGTAATGTATAAAAATATCATCCAAAAAGTGCCAGGAAATCAGGGGATAATGGAGGGAGCTGTTCCAGGTTACCTGCAAAACACATTTAACAGAACAGCAGATTAGCTTTTGATACATATATCAGAAAAATCATTAAAAAGTCATAATATTGTATGTCATAAAAATGTTTTTGTTTCGTATTTCATAAAAGTCATATAATATTATAAAGTAGTCAAAAAAGTATTTTAAAAAGTCATAGTATAGCATGCTGTAAAAAAGTAATATTGTAGTATGCCTTAAATATATTGTCAAAAGAAAATTCATACTAAATTATGTGTACCTATCCCATCTCAGGAGAAATTAGAGTAAACCAACAACAACAATAATTTCCAAAACAAAGTTTATTGCAAATAATTTAACCGGTATTTAACAAAGGACCAGAGAGTGGAAGCTGCTTGAGAGACAGATTGTGGATTGAGCGTTTTTAAGGCCAGTCAACAGGTGCCAGGAAGTCAGGGGACGATAGAGGGAGCCGTTCCAAATTCCCTGCAAAACACAGCAAACAGAATAGAAGAGCAGCTTTGGACACAACATATCAGAAAAATCATTAAAAAGTCATAGTATAGTATGTCTTACAAAGTTATATCATAGTATGTCTTAAAAATGTTATGTAGAGTATGGCAAAACAAATCATAAGAAAGTATGTCATAAGAAAGTAATGTATTAGTATGTCATAAAAAACTAATTCCTTATTATGTAGTATAGTATGTCAAGAATGTCATAGTTTAGTATGCCATCAAAAATAATAAAAAGTCGTATTGTAATGTGTCGTAAAAAAAAGCAATTGTATATTTTGTCATAAAAAAGTCATAATTCATCGTTTATCAAAAAGGTCAATATGATATGGCATTAAAGTTCCATTATAGTAGATACAAAAGTCATAGTATAGTATGTGATAAAAGGTCATATTATGGAATTTCATAAAATACTGAACATACATGTCTTGCTCCAAAATACTTTATAATAAAGTAAGCTTCATGTTTTCATATTGTTTCGTTCTGTGTTTTTATGTATGTATGTTGAACATGTGTGGCGTGCCCACGCTCTTGTGTGCATGTGTGTGTGCGGGTGCTGTTGTCCATGTGTATGTGTGCATGTGTCTGTTAGCTCCTGACCTCCAGCGGTGACGGCACATGTGCCTTGTGGGATGTGGAGAGCGGGCAGCTGCTGCAGAGTTTCCATGGTCACACAGCTGATGTCTTGTCCCTGGACCTCGCCCCTTCTGAGACTGGAAACACTTTTGTCTCTGGGGTGAGAGAGAGATAGTGTGTGTCTTTATATCTGTCATGTGGTCGCAATTTTAAAGATTATGGATTTCTTTTACAGGACAGCAGCAATATTTTCATTCTCTAATGTGTGTGTGTGTGTGTGTGTGTGTGTGTGTGTGTGTGTGTGTGTGTGTGTGTGTGTGTGTGTGTGTGTGTGTGTGTGTGTGTGTCATCAGGGCTCTGATAAGAAGGCCAACGTGTGGGACATGCGCTCTGGACAGAACATTCAGTCTTTTGAGAGCCACGAGTCCGACATCAACTGTGTTAAGTGAGTCCAGCTCTTTATTTAAAAAATAAAAAAGCCCACCAGCGTGACATGAAATTAAACCATTATTATTTGATTTGAGTTTGCCAAATGTGCCAAAACACACAACTTTCTTATTCTATTGTCGGTCATGTGTGTTCAGGTACTACCCCAGTGGAGATGCTTTTGCTTCTGCTTCAGACGATGCCACAGTGAGTCACGTCGTATGACCTGCTGATCAGTTTGTTGTGATGTGTCTACTGGTCATGTCAATATGTGCATGTGTAGAAAGTCAGTTGATTTTTTTTGGACTCACTCTGAACCACTTTGTTGTCATAATTTGATAATGGCGTGAAGTCAACCATCTCAACTAGACATTTGTCAGATTGTGGTGCTGGCAGGCTACCTCAAAAAGAGTAACACCTGTCAACAGAAAAAATACATACAAATACGTATATCAGCTAAAAAGTAACTCCGACCCTATTTCTATGATGTACTGTAATAGCGCCTGCTGTAGACTAAAATGACCATTGTCAACTTACCCCATGTGTGTCTTGTCTTGTCTGTGTTGTTGCGTGTTTACTGGCGTTCCTCAGTGCCGTTTCTATGACCTGCGAGCTGACCGTGAGGTAGCCATCTACCAGAAGGACAGCATTCTGTTTGGTGCTTCAACTGTGGACTTCTCTCTGAGTGGTGAGGAGTTTGTGAAGTACTTAAGGTTGAATCAACCATTGGTAGTCTATTGAATAATATGCATTACTCATCAGCATCTACTGGGAAAGTTTAAATATCACAAAAGTAAGACGTATTCAATATGAATAAAGCTATTTTCAATCATTTAAGGACATTGTTTTTTCTCTATCTCACAGTTTCAACCAATCCTTTGTCCTTTTCTACTTCTCCTTATTCCAAATTCCCCACTTCCTCTTTCATGTACCGGCTCACGCCCCCAGGTCGGCTGCTTTTCGCTGGTTATAACGACTACACCATCAATGTGTGGGACGTTTTGAAGGGAACTCGTGTCTCCGTCCTGTTTGGCCACGAGAACCGCGTCAGCAGAGTCCGAGTGTCACCTGATGGCACGGCACTCTGCTCGGCCTCCTGGGACAACACCTTACGGGTGAGCTGGGCTTTCCCCCCACAACATGACTTTATCATTTCACCGTTGTTCATTTCTCATTTTTTGTTTGTAGCTTTTTTTTTTCACGCTTGGAATCACATCACAACAGCTGTGTTCGATTCATTGATTTGGAGGATAACATTGAGCTTTTGAATAATATTAACATATGAATCATCAACAATGTCCATCACATAATACATTTATTTTCTCTTAATTTGATTTTTTAGACTAAAAGTGTGTTGCATTTTAAAGTTGTTTAGCTAGTAACTTGTGTTTAAAAGATTCCTGTTTTATATTTTAACCCATATGATTCTTCTCACTTGCATGCAGATTTGGTCCTAGAGCTGATATCACAGTTGTGATCCAGTGACAACAGCACCAGCACTATGCGACTGCCAAGACTACAAGTCCCAGTCAACACTACTGCAGAGAGTGTGTACATACAAACCTTCAGTGTGACAAATACACAGAAGCACCTAAAATGTCTCTTCTGAATGAGAATATATCATCGTATCATAACTGTAGTGTGAGTATTCGTTGATGATGCAGTCAAGTCTGGATTCCTGATATTTATTGTTGTTAGCTTGATGACTGATTGTATAAATATGTAATTGTTTATGCTAATGTAGAGGGAAATAATTCTGAGAGATGTGTCTGATCTGTCACGTAGATCTACAGGTAATATCAACGATTATTTTGTAAATGATGAACATTGGTTAACTGTTGTACCTTTTCTGTGAGAATCAAACCGTCCAGAATCACATTATAGGTTACACACACTGTTACAGTGGCACTCTGACATATATATACAGTATATACGTGTATATACATATATATATACGTATATATATATATATATGTATATACACGTATATACATATATATATATATATATATATATATATATATGTATATACACATATATACTGTATATGTGTATATATATATATATATATGTATATACTGTATATATATATACAGTATATATATATGTGTATATATATAGAGGAAGACAACGTCAATGTAGCCACCAATTTGTTTTATTTTAATATACATAAACGTCAACAGCTTAGATAAATCACATGTGAAAAAAATAAAAGAGATTTTAAGTATTTTTTGTTGTTTGTAGCTTTGATTTCTCTTCTGCCTTCGGTGACCCGACATGTTTATGCGTTAACAAAATACAAATTGGCGATTGGTATATCCGCTAATTTTAACTGATTGTGCCACACAGGCAGCATTCAACTGCACCGAGGTAGAACTAGATTCAATCCCAATGGCTGACATTTGCATTTCTATTTCCTGGAGGAGAGAAATGTAACTATCCAGAGACCTGACGATATTGTCAATATGGTCTTTTGTTATTTTCACAGATCATTCTGTGTGTGTGTGTTTTGAAGACAATGCTCAGAAAGATATGGCAAGAAAAAACTGTTGTCCTGATTATTCAATAAAAAATAAAAAAAAACATCTAGATTGGCTCAAAGGAAACTGTAGCATACTGACTAACACTTTACTTGCCCTGTATACCACCAGGGGGCATTACACTTCATCACAATTGTAACAGCAATGCCTGGCTGTCCTTCCTATAAAAAGTCTTGTTGTAGTGGGTTTTTTTTAAGAGTTCACTTGCATCATTTAAGAATACATATCCTGAAAGAACAGTACATCTCTATTACGTGCTAACGATAAGAAAAATCGAAAAATCTATTTAAATTGTCACCTGTAGACGGTGTTTGGTAGAAATTCTCAAACTGTAAATGGTCATAGTGATTTTGCATGTGTTGTACTTTTTACTACATATCACGTGTATATATATATATATATATATATACACAGATATATATACATATGTATACCAAACTGACCAATAACTGCACAGGAGGTTATAGCTTTATCTATTAATTTTTTTATATTTCAATTCCAGCCTGGTTTAAAGGTTTTCTGGATTTCAACAAGGGAAACACCCAGAAGGAAACACCAACGTATTGAGAGAGGTTGATGAGAGACAGGAAGAGAAAGGGACTGATGGACGAGAGGACAGAGGGGTATTACCATGCAGAGGAAGTACCCAAAAATACCACCAGCTAAGCCGCATTACCTAAACCATTTGCTTTGACTGCCATTAATTTGATTTCAACTCAAAGCATTTTTCACTTCCTCATGAAGATCACTGAACTGTTCTCTGTGTGTAGTTTACAAATGTCACACACAGAGCAAGAGGAGTGAGACTGTTTGGTGATGAATGAAACCAGAAACCTAAGATCACGAGCCTGCTGAGACCTATAATTAGTTTAGATCGGTCAAAAGAAGATGACATCTATGAATTTACATAATGCGAGAGCATTTCATTAAGTTCTGCAGTAATGAAAGTCAACTAATATTGTTGTCTTTTAAAGTGCTATACAAATAAAATGTATTATTATTATTTCTACAAAGAAATCAGCCAATGGTACACTTCAAAAACTGTAGGATGTGATAACAGTTCATTTTTCATTGATTTTGATAAATGTAGGCTATACTATATTATTTTCATCATTATTGAATTTGCCGATTATTTTCAGGAGTAATCAATGAATTCTTTGGTCTATAAAATGTAATAAACAGAGACATGACGTGAAAACCCATAAATACTCAATTTACTTTCATAGAAGGTCACATTTGAGAGGTTTTGCTTAAATGATGACCTCAACTATTAATCGATTAATCAAAGTAAATGTTTCTTTGATTTCTCCCTATGGGCTACTGCAATTGTGATTTACTTAGTGCTCATGCAACTCTAACAACTAATATATCTAATAACTTTATTCAATAATAATAATAATAATAATAAAAACTTTATTTATATAGCACCTTTATAAACAGTTTACAAAGTGCTTTGACAGACAAATCAGCAAAAGCACGGCAATGATAACAATAACAGAAAGATAAACAAAGACATGAAATAAGAAAGAAGGAAAGAAAGAAATATTATATATATAATATACAACTTCATATTAGACTTTGAATAACAGCTGAATGCATTTCAAACCCACATACTGTGGCAAGTTAATACATTGTGTTTGTTTTCTACATGATACTTGATAACCATCACGTATTTAATTGGGTGTATTTTTCACTTTACTGTCGGTTCCATTACTGCGTTATGAAGGGACTTTCTTGGGTTTTTCTGCGGGCAGCAGATGAAACGAACCGGAGGCGGAGTCACAGAATAAATGTGCAGCTGAAGGGAAGCTGAGAAAGTATCGAGGTTCTCCTTCCGCTGTCCGTGTGTGCAGAGAGCAGTCTGATATCGCTGGGAGGGTAAGCTTTTTGTGTCTTTTTACGCACGGAAAATGTAATTTCACCTACTTACACAAGTGTCCATTTGGAAATATAAAACGTTGACCGCACCGAGGTGCTCGTAGAATGACATTAAACGGCGGTTAAATGCGCTGAAGTGGCGGTGCTAGCTCATCGTTGAATGTGGTCCTTTGTGTCCTCCATTGCTCTGGTGACAGATCAACGGTTAGTTAGCGGAGAAATGGCAGCCGGCGAGCCAACTGCCAGTCCACCAGTTAAAAACCGCTAACACGCGGACAATAACCGTTATGTAGCTCTCACACTACACTGGTATTTATATCGTTGGTCTATTAACTTAACTCAGCGTTATCAGTATTTAGCCTCCAGCATCTAATGTTCACAGCGGTGTCTTCTCCGTTCATGACGCTAGCGTTGCTGTTAGCTGCCTAGTTAACGTTAAACACTTTGCTAAAGCTGATGCTAACTGTGAACTTACGTCGTTCATTGTACGATGTGCTGGTTGAATGTAACGTTAACAGCAAATGTTCTAAAAGCTTTAGCAGTTTATTATTCAAACAATTGAATTAAACGGCAACATTTTTAATAAGCAACTAATCGTTTATGTAGTTTTTCCAAGTAAAAAATTGCAAAACGCATGCCAACTGTTAACATTTTTTTATTATTTTTAATTGACTATAGTTTTTGTTCAACAAATAATCATAAGATGTCACCTTGGCCTTTTTAATAATAATAATAATGATGATGAGCATTTTCACAGTTGTCAAGTTTCGTAGACCCACCAATAATGAAGCAATTGGCATATAAATTGATAAAGTAAGTAATAATTGCAGCCCTGAGCTGGTTACTCCATATTTGTGGTTTTCAGTAGAAGTACAATGAGGTAATACTCGCATGTCAGCAGTCTTGCTTAGTTCATAAATTAAGGGAACTGTCCTTTTTTTTTTTTTCTTTTTTCTTCTTCCCTCATCAGAAAATGTCGTGCGGGCTGTGGAAAGAGACCTTGGCTCTGGCAGAGGACTACCTGTACCTGTGCCGCACAAGCCCACGGCCAGCCCCTCCACCTCCCAGCGAGTCAGCCGCTGCCATGAGGCGCCTGGCCCAGGACATGGAGACACAGCACCAGGCTCGCTTTCACTCCCTCGCTCAGACCTTCCTGAGGCAGTGCGGGCCGGACCCCTGCTCCAGCCTCAGGAAGGTGATGGAGGAGCTGGTGGGAGACGGACACTTGAGCTGGGGGAGGGTTGTTTCCCTTTTCACCTTTACTGGGGTGCTGGCCAGGCAGCTGCTGGAGCAGAAGGGCACGAAGCTGGGGCTGGACCCTGGGCAGGAGCTGGGGCAGGAGCCCGGACACTGCAGGGGACTGGCAGAGACCATAGCTGATTACCTGGGAGAGGAGAAGAAAGACTGGCTGCTGGAGAATGACGGATGGGTAGGTTTAAAACAACATGTCTGCTTCTAAACGGACACTGCAGAGCTGAGTCAACACAAATATCGTAGATAAGAGAAGTATTTTAATGGTCTCCGGAGCGGTAAGCCAGTTTAAAACGGAACTGTAAAGAATCCCGGGATGTCTTGAAAGTGAAAGTGATGATTTTAAACTTGTGGTGTTGGAAATCACCTAGTTTGATAGGATCATGTTTGCTTCCTGCGTGGGTTTGTATTCAGATCAATGTGTAAACGTGGCTTAAAAAAACCCGTCCGTGGCTTAGTTCAGATGCAGCCTCAGACGTCTCATGTGGCTGCTATGATTATATGAGTTGTGGAGTAGCAAAAGGCCAGATTGTGAGGAATGTAGTGTTCAAGAAAACAACCAGTGCAAATCCAGAGCCATGATCAAACAGTGTTGGGCTTTAGATTATCAGAGTGTTTTTGTATTGGTTAAACAAAAGCGGTGTTGTCAGGCCAAATTTGGACTATATGCTTGTTTAGCCACTGGAAATCAAAAGGACAAAGATCATTTTAATCCTGCGTTGTGGCTTTTTTAACTGGAAAAACTTTTAAGGGATGGACTGAGGCCCCAGAAGCCTCACCAAACCGAACACAACTAAAGTTGAATGTCTGCCTTTGTGAATGGGTTTGCCCTGGCCCCCACACACACACACACACACACACACACACACACACACACACACACACACACACACACACACACACACACACACACACACACACACACACACACACACACACACACACACACACACACACACACACACACACCCCTCCTTTCTTTAGCTGGCAGCTGGTTTCAACAGACACGTAACCTGCTCAGCCAGATGGACTTTGTAGTAACAGTCAAAGCTTCTGTGTGTTGAATTTGGCATCGGCCATATTGAGAGTTAGCGTGGTATGACTAGAAAAACAAGCAGCTGCAAAGCAGAGAAACACCTGGAGCTGAGAGCAGGTGCACTCAACTGGTCGAGTCTGTGGCTGCAGTTTTAGAACATGAAGGAGAAACACACACACAGCTGGTGACTGAACAGAATCTGACCTTTTTTATTGTCTCGCTAATGGAGCAGAAGAAGCAGGAATTGGTTCATTATTGGTATTGCCAAATTAAATCATTTCTGTATAAACAGCTAGACGATTGGCCCATTTTTCTATAACTTCAGGCTGACTTATTTTCTTACTTTGAAAAAGCTCTGTGCTGTCAGGATATTTGAAAAGTTGCAGACATCAGCAGCACCCCAATTGCAAATTTTTGTGTTTGTGGAGAAACGTGGGGCTGTCAGAAACACTGACATATTTTCCAAAAAATATTGTGTAATTGCCACCAGCCATCAGCTAAGCCACTGTTAGACGACATCTTGGCAGCTAATACTTTCGCTTTTGTTAAAAACTTAGTGTATGCAGAAAAACTGAAAGTAGCAGGTAAATATTCTATCTTACTAGTAAACAAGAAGTTTCTCAACATTTCTTTTATTTTTCTCTCATAGGAGGGGTTCAGCAAGTTCTCCCGCAGTGCCAGAGAAGTGGGCCAGGACTCGTCCATGAAGACGGCGCTGTTTGCTGCTGCCGGCGTGGGCCTGGCTGGACTCACCTTCCTCCTGGTGCGCTAGCTCGCCTTCTACGTCCTCAACAAACCCTCATCCATGTTCTCATTTCATATGGCACAAGTAGACATTTTAGTTCTAACATCAATGCTGCAACAACAGGCTTTATCTGTAGTGAATTCAGGGTTGTATCTCAAGTCATCAACTGAATGTTTGCACATACTCAGACCCCCCCCCCCCCCCCCACACACACACACACACACACACACACACACACACACACACACACACACACACATTAATACTGACATTTTGTCACTCATTCCTTAAGATTGTAAAAATGATCTCTATGCCTTCTAAAATGTTGGAGTAAGTGACATCAGCTTGCATATCAGACAGTTGAATTACAGAAGCACAGGTTTCTGGACAGAATCTTTTTGCTCTTTGTATTTTCAACTGTGCAGCTAAAAGACTTCTTTTTTCCCCACAGCTTTTGATTTTAAAATTGTCGGCTGCCTTTTTTTTTATTCATGCGTTTACCTTGAGTTGTGTATGTGGTATAAAGCCATTCTAGTGTACAATGTATAAATTAATATATTATATTTATATGAAATGAAACTGTAAGCAGTGGCCCTTTTTTTCTAACTGATCCACAGCTAATTCAGTTGTTTCATTGTTTTCTGTCCTGCATTCATGTGAAGCGTCTGATTTTACACGGTCAACGGCTGAATCCAGCGCTTAAGACAACACAATGGTGCTATGATATGTTGTGAAATGTTTCTCATATCAAACAAAACGGGGACCAATCTGACTTTAAACATATTGCTAGTAGCACAAACTGTTGCTATGGCATTTCCCCCCCACAAATCCCTTAAACATTATATTTTTACATTGTTTTGGTCTATTTATTTGTCACTGTTTTTATAATAAAAAAAATCTAAAAAAAGAAGCAATTGAGTTTTTTTTGTGATCGAGTGCAGTGAAGTCTACTTTCTTTTTTCAGTGTGAACCAGCGGGGTGATGTCACCTTTTTACATTGTTTTCCTCTAAATGTCTGCGCAGCAGGTCAGGAGTGTGTAGAGGAATATAAATAGTAAATCATCTGCCCTCCTTTCATATACAGACATAGTCATAAATAAGATATGCTCTGCTGTCTGCCTCTGTGCTCCTCTGACCACCAGTGCTTAAGTTACGCAAAGTGCCGCATGAGCAATATATTGTAAGGCAAAAATGTATTCCTGTTTGAGTTAGGATAAAACTCCTAAAAACAAAGACTAGGTGTGCAAGTCCTAACCTTTTTAATTAGTTTAGATGATTAAGCTGTGCTGGGAACTTTTGTCTACAGGCCACCTCTACATTAGAAATTTGGTCATTAAGCTACTTTTACAACTTTGTGCATAGTACATTTATTCAAGTACCTTACTTAAATCATTTTGAAGTAATTGTACTACACTGGATCTCCATTATATGCAAGTACCTTATACTTCTTACATTAGTTATAAAAAAAAATAATATATATATATATATATAGTTTACTGTAAATATCAAACAAAAGCATCATTCAAAACGTGTTTGTTACTTTAACAATGTAACTGATAATTTTAAATGTACCAGGAATACAGTTTAGAACAGTGGTATTGAAAGTATCAATAGAATCTATCTATAAACTAGGAATCAAACATTAATAGCTATTTCTAGTAGATAATGAGATAGTTGAAGTTGCAGCTTATAGACTAGACTGAAAGCTTTGTACCCCCCCCCCCCCCCGAAATACAAGATGTTTAACTAACAGAAGACAAAGTCGCGCACTTGTCTATTTCAAATGAGGCCTGTGTCTGTGTGTGTGTGTGTGTGTGCATCCACCATGACACTGCATCGAGGTCATTGTGCCTGCATCTCTCTGACTTCTCAAACACAGACAAAGAGCCCATGTGTTGGTCTTTACATTCATTTGGAGCACTGAAACGGAGCATTTACCCTGGTGTGTGCACACACACACACACACACACACACACACACACACACACACACACACACACACACACACACACACACACACACACACACACACACACACACACTTTGCGAGAAAGAGTACCACAACAACTTGTGATGTGGGGATCTGTGTTTCCTGTTGATAGTTTGTACTCTACCAGTGAAACTCAAATAGTGTTGCAAACAGCAGACACGTCTCCTGTTATTATCGTTATCTGTTTAGGATATGGATTATATGGTGCAAAGATTACATGACAGCAGTCCGCTGTAGCTGATTTAAAAGTTAATCTAGAGGGTTTAAAAAGTCAAAGTTTAGAGCCGCAATATATGTGCTTTTCATTGTGTCATTCCATAAGCTGATTGATATATTTTCACTGTCAATTTGTTTGTGTCAATCCGCTGCTGGTTTAGTTTTTTTGTCTGAGCCGCTGGGGGATGACCCCAAAAGAGTGATGAGGAACTCTGTGACCTCGGGGCTGACCAACACAACAACAGACAGCTGGTCCAGATATCAGACATTACTGCTCAATGTTCTCACACAGGACAGGGGAGATGTGATAAAAGGAAGCCTGGTAGTCACAATCGCTGAAAAAAACATTCCGATTACATTATCAAGTCTCCACAGATGGTAGGTAAACAAGTACACTTGTTCTCGTGCTATACTAAAGTGCAATGAATTTTAAATTACATTTTATATTACATTTCAGAGGTAAATATTGTACTTTTTACTCAGTTTCTTTTATTTGACACCTATAGTTACTTACTTTGCAGATTTAAAAACCGTTAATGAGAATATAAAATATAAACCCAACATTTGTGTTTATGAAATTTGTTAAAACAGGAAGCTACGCATGCATTTCCATCCCATAGTTATAGGATTAGATTGTGTCTAGTGGAAACAGAGGGACAAGTGAGGAGGACAGGAAGTCTGATCTCTGTTGAGGTGGACGGTTGTATCAGTCAGCACTGATCACACACAAAAGACATTTAAAATTGGCACTCAATGATGATTTCACACTACTTATTTTTCAAAGATATTTTATTGCACTTCAGGAAATTATGTTTTGTTGGAATTTATTACAAATTAGATAACAGCATTATAACAATACTGTAAGTTGTTTTAAAAAGGTTCAACTATATGCTCCAAGTCAAATTAAATATCACATATTTAGCATTTGTCATTGGTTTAATGGTCATCTTAGCTGGTAAAATGCTATAATAACAGAGATGGCAGTGCTCTTTATTACAAAACATCATCCAGGTAATAGTCCATGTATATATTTGAAAAAGTAGAGCATATGAGGGAAGTATGAATATAAAATATATTTGATATGTTAGAAAAGAAGTGAAGTGATAGAAGGCAGATTTTGTTGACATGACAGGGCCCGGCAAGCTGATTTCCCTTTTCGCTTCTTTATGCTACGCTAACAAGCTGCTGGTGGTAGCTTCATATTCACCATACAAACATAAGTGTGGTACCAGTCTTCTCATCTATCCAACACTTGGCAAAAAAAGAGAATAAGTGTGTTTCCACAAATACCAAACTATTCCTTTCAATTTGTGCCCAATCAGGGCACCTGAAACATTTTTAATTATCGAAACAGAGAAAAGCTGAATATAAAAAAAATAGATGTGGCTTGATAAAGATTCCCAAGTAATGCAGCAATAGAGATGATTTATTTATGAGTAAATAGCAGACGGACATGACGAGAGCAGTTCCTCAGGCTCCAGTCAGCTGAAAAGCTTCTAGACTTTCATCGTGTACACACTGCAAGACTTTTAGTGTGTACATTCATAAACAGAAGTGCAGATCAGTGCCTGGCTCCTCAGAGTTGCCCTCATCATCTTCTCGTCTTTGTCTGTATTCACAGTGAAGACATACGGTCTGATCTTCTCATGGCTGACGGTGAGAATTTAAGGTTTTGATTTTGGTCCAAAATTATTTTTTTTTAAATGTCTTAATGTCATATTTTAATGTTTGAATCCTCTTTAGTATTCAGGTTAGCAGCTGTGAGCGAATGTGTTCTGAACCATGACAAGAAACAAATCATTGTTCTTGCAGTGTGAATACAGCTGACATTTCAACCTCCATCTTCTAATGTTGATGACAGCCGGTTTTATGTTGGCCCCTGCTTCCTCCTTGATGGCCAGCCTTAATGCATTCCTTCACCTTCTCTGCCACCTGGTCACATGAACCACACAACTATTTTTAAGACTTATTTTTTTACCATGCTAGCAATGTAACTCTGGTCCAACTGATGGATGAATTGCCATGCAATTTGTGACACACTCATGATCCCCATCACTTTGGTAATCCTCATCTAGCGCCTTCATCAATACTTTGGTTTACAACTAAATGAGCCTCAGCTGGACATTAAATAACATGGCTCAAACTGTTTATTTTGGAATATGAAATAAAGTTGTTTCCCATCAGTAACCAGAAAGGTGACCAAAGAGTCTTGATCCTGGTATTCCCCCTGTAGTTTTCTGCAAACGACAGGCCACCGAAACAGAAGCTAAACTATAGACCATCTTACGCAAAATCGGACCAAGCACATTAAGTGTGGGGGGGGTCACACAAGGTGAAAACAATACAAGCATCGCAGTCATGCCTGGTAATTACGTCAGGTTCCTCTAAAGTATGTGGGTGTGGAGCCCAAACCACAACAACTAGCTGTAGCCTGTAACGCACTGCTTTGAGGAGAGCAGTCAGCTGTAACACATTTTATGGAAAGTATTAGCTGACTGCTTTAAGTTTTTTGCACCAAAGAAAAAAAGGTTTTCTACATTTAAAAATTATTTTGTTTCTTGAGATGAATGTTATTATGACGGTAACCCTAAGTTATGATATGAACAGTTAATTATCAATCAAAAAAAATGTTGTTGAAGAGCACCAAAATATCAAAA
>NW_027176705.1:3878208-3908208 GCF_023349555.1 Cebidichthys violaceus
ATTTGAAAACAAACCATGATCAGATAACGTCATGGGTTTACAAATGTCTTGATCCTTTAGAGGAATAGTTTTGCATTCTTGGAAATGCACTTCTTTGTTTACTTCCTGATCAATACAAACTGTGTGTCTGTTCAATACAAAAATAGCTGACAGTTGGCTTCGCATAATGACTGGAAACATTGGTAATCAAAGACAATTGCAGAGGTGTGTTCCTCAAGTTGGGTGTACAAAGGGCTTGTGTTGATGTGTAAATCACTTGTTGTACAGACTACCTCAATTAAATAAGCAACTGGCAACCTGGCCTTCCCAAACCACAATGAGCTCAGCAATATTTGTGACTTGGCATCATGAGAAAACATATCAAAGATGGGGGGATTTTATGCGTTCCAACCCTTAAATGCGTGCTCACCTCGGTGAATAAGGAATCGTCTTCGGCCTGATTTGGTTGAAGGCAAACGTCAGCTTCTGAGCAGCTCGTTGTTGTTGAATTTCCTGGAGTGACGCAGAGAAACAAATGTTTTTGTCATAGCCACAGTTTTTTAGGTTAATGTTTTATGGCAGTTAATTTAGGCTTCAGCAGTATGTCGTATTAAAACATCAAACTAGATCTAACTGAAAACAAGCTGAACAGTACAGCGAATATGTGAATATATGGGCTCTTCAGGGGACGTGTCTGTGCTCCCTACCCTGAGACAAAGGTGCAGCACAGTGTCCTCCTTGTAGATGCTCTGCCAGGTTTGGACCACCTCAGGAAGGAAGGATTTTACTATATACAAATGTCCTGGTTTCAGGATGTCGTACTCTGACCAAGTGCAGAGCACCTTGAGGGCCCGTCTGAGTCCTCCTCCCATCTCCTCCTTGCTGAGAAACTCTATTTTAGCACAGAGGCCCCGCTGGGCCCAGGAAGACATGCTGTTGTTGATGGTGTTGGGGGAGCTCTCCTCCAGACGGTACACAGTCACCGCTCCCCTGAGGAAACACAGAGCAGCAGGTGAGTAATGCCTCGGTTATACTTTCCAGAAGGACGATCGCACCGATATGCATTAATCGTGACGAGAAAACGTTTGGAACTTTTATACTCTACTGCAGGTTTCTCCTTTCTCAAAGCTCCTCAAGGTTCTCCATTTTCTCCACCCATCCGCGAACACTGATATGCTATCTAAAGTGTTACGAAGTGTTTCTGGCTGACATGTTAGCAAACATTTGCCCACTAATGTGTCCAGCACACAAAGACACTCTAATGACCATCTTTTAAATATACAGTAGCTTTACTATTCAACTGATGTTATAATACTGCGTGTTTTAGTAGCGATTTGACCCATAACTCTTTATTTAGGGATTTATTTGCCATGCCAGGTATTTGTTTATCGCAAGTCTTTCTTCTTTTGATTATATTTTGGACATTTTAGCAAAGAGTACAACAGAGAACTGAAAAATGGAAGACAATGCAGTTACAAAGAATGCCCGACAGCAATATCTGTTCCAGTGAACAAGCAAAGTTTCTACTACCTGTCCAGTGTTAAACTGGCACAGAGACAGTTTTGTCTGGGTATGTCACTCAGTGAGAGCCATGAAACTGAGCACCAAGTGTGTCAAGGAAACAACAGCTAATAAATATGTGTGATAGATGATTGCTTCAGTTCCTCTGAAGCTTTAGGACTACTGTTGAATGAAGGTTTATATCCGCTGGTGGCAAACCTTTAAGAAATGAGTTGTCCCTATATTTACTTTGGTCAGTTATAGTTTTTGTACATCGTCTGTACTGACCTATAAAACCACACAGTAATTGCATATTTAGTCGGAATTGAGTTAAGACCAGAATCTGATCTTTTTTACCATATACAGAACACAGAGGTAAAAACCAAACACTCCAGCTGCTTAGGACCAGTTGGTCAGAGCTAAATCTAATCCCAACTGGAAAAGTGCACTCAGTAGAGTGCAGATCTTTACCTCCTGAATTGTGAAGCTAAAATAATCATAGAAAAAAAAAATACAACACACAAACATACAAGGTAGAACATATACTTTGCTCATCAACAACTTGGGCATGACTGTAAAGCAAGCAACTGCAGGTGTGAGAGGGCAAAAAAATGCAGAAAAACACATCTCTTATCTCCCTCCAAACTTCCTCATTCTCCAACTGACGGTTGTCTTTTCTCAAAACTGTCTGCAGGGTTTTCACCTGAACTGACATGTCTGGGTATGCACCGTGATCCAGACTTACCTCGAGGGGGCACAGGGGTGAAGGGGATACTCTGGGACAGCCTCATCAAGTTGTTGCGCTCTACAGCTGCAGGAGGAAAAGTATGCGAGCACACGAAAATAAATACACAAACAGGTTGAAAGAGCTGTATGAGAGGAGTCTTTGTAGAATTATTCTCAGCCACAGACAGCACTATAAATTAAATGCATTATTTAAATATAACAAATCATCAATTTTGGGAAATAAAATAATACATGAAAACACAATGATACAACTTATTCTCACTTTCTCACCTGAGTACTGATAGCTTTCCATGGGCTTGAAAGGAGAGCCAATAGCTATGGAGATAAAAAAAGAACCGTTAATGTTTTTAAAGAATTAGCAGATTCTAATCAATTCAATGAACATGCCAATGATAATCACTGGAGAACATTAGGGCACATTAATGCAACAAAAAAAAACACTCTGAGCTGTCTCAGCATCCACCAGTAGAGGTCTCTGTACGACTTCACAACAAAAGATCAAGCTTAACAGTTTTACTTCCTGAAAGTCATTTCTGTCGCTAGATAAAAAACTAAATTAATATTTATATGTATGTTAAACTTCTTGGATATTCCTTTTATTCTCATAAATAATAAAACATCAAGTGCAACACTCAAGAAAAATAGACCATAGTTAACACTGCAGGTATCATTTTAACCAAACTCGTCTTATTATCATCAGTTTATTTGGGGGGGAAAAATGGCAATAGATAGATAAAAAAAACAACTTAGAAAAGCAGAAAAATAGCCACACGGGAGAAGCTGGAACTAGCAAATGTTTGGCACTTTGACTAACAAAACAGTCACCATTTAATCCTCCGTGGATCAGCCAATCTAAACGTTTAAACCTGATATACGGCTTTGATTCGTTTGTGCGGTTTGTTCAGTGTGGGTTACTTACAGTCCTTTCTGGCTCCGAGGTGAGAGTGTCGAGGCGTGTAGAGAGAAACTGCTGCTGTAACTACAGAAGAAGAAAAGCACGGTGAAGCATTCATCCAGAAATACGAGTAGACATACACAAAGTATTCTACAGCAGAGTTCACTCCCTTTTCTAGGAAAACAAAGATCCATAATTACTTGCAAAACAGGCATGCTTTCTATCTCAACTGAAATACTATCTAATGCAATATCTGCAAATGTAGGGGTTTAAATGTTTTTGGAATGGTTTTGACATTGCCTACTACCCCAGATTTTTCATCAACAACCTTTCCTGGTCTGGAATAAATCTCCTCAAAATTCTAGAATATAAGTAGAATATAAGTAAAATGACACATCCTCCTTTCTGTTGCTAAAGCCAGATCACAATCAAACCACATACTGTTCTCCAGTAAAACATTAGAAAGATACTGCTGGTGTTACAGTATGGATTTTATCACACACAAACATGCATTGGCTGCAAAGACAGGCTAAGTGACATTTGACATTTGACCTTTTCCCTGTGTAAATGCTGCTGGACCAGCTGTTCCAGACAGAACAAGTCTGACCAAACTAAACAACGCAAGATGGAGGAACTACAGTGAAACTACACTTCTTACCATTTGGTGCATCTTCCCCAGGGGCTCGCCTGATAGAGAGCAAGAGAGACAACAGAAAGACATTAGTTTAACGAAACAGATGAAAGAGCTTGTGTAATGCATTTCCATAAGGTGGTGTGAATAAAGTGTGCATCATTAAGTGCTGGTTTTAAATAAGTGAAAAAAATATACATCACAAATCAACTTAAATCAGACATTAACTGGTCTGACTTTCATTTGAGTCCCTAAAAGTTTTACAGGTGTGTGTAGCCTACTTGCACGTCTATCTTTGTGAGAACCAGATTGAAAATTAGACCTAGAGAATGAGGACATTCTGGAAAGTGAGAACATTATGATGGGTCCTCGCCTTCAGACAGAGCTTCAAAAGGCCTATTTGAAGGTTTAGACTTGGTTAGAATTAGGTTTAGGGTAAAAGAGAGGCGGTCTACAGCCCAAGGGTTCAGCTCATGGTACACGGCCACAGGTAAAATAATATGAATATAAATATAGAGTAAGAGGTAGGGTTGGGCATTTAGTTATAGTATGTTTAGGGTCAAGGTCAGGCGCTGGGTAATGTCTTATGTCAATAAGGGTCCTCCTCACAGGTATAGAAGTACGTGTGTGTATGTGTTGTGTGTATGTGTATACATCTTAAGGCTTTTGGGAGGACACTTACAGGCTGCTGGCTTGGGCTGATTTGACCTGAACTCTTTCCTGGTGGAGAAATGAGGAGTCGTTAAACACTGAGAGAAACCAGCATTAACAACATTTATTTATTTTTTTTACTTTGTGATCATGAAAGTACATACATGGACACATTTCTTACCAGTACTGCAGCCCGGGGGTCCTCGTGGATGAGGATGTCTTCAGCTGACACTCTGCTCCTGTCCTTCTTCTTCAGAGCTACAAAAACACAATGAACAATCAACAACCAGAAAATGATCGCATGTATTCAAAAATGTCTTCCTTGGCAGACGTTTTCTTAATACTATTTGTGGTATTTTTGTGAGCTTACTGGAGTCAGGATGGAGGAAAGCCGGGTGTCTATCAAACTCAGTGAAGCCAGCGTAGGAGTTGACTGCTCTGATATGACCGTGGCCTTGAGGCTGAGCCTGTGGAAGACAGACAGACAGACATCAAGTAACTACATTAGAAAAAAAATTATATACAGTCCATACACCAAATAACCATACATTTATTCATATATGTATACACACGCACACACATACATACCTGCAATCTGGTCTGTGGGACTGGGCTTTGCCGTCTGCTGGAGCTGGAAGTCTCTTTGGGTGTGGAGTGCTGGAGGTCCAAACTGTCTTTATGCCCTAAAACCAGAAACATATTGTCAGTGGACAACAGGCCCATTTAAACGGCCCCGTTAGTCTGTAATAAAGTAGAATAAAATACTTTTATTTTTCCTAGAAATTAATGTTTGGCTCATGTAACAATATCCCACCAAAACAATCACATAGAATTATTTGCTAGAACTATTTGCTAGAGATTTGTTTACTACTCCCATTGTTAAATCGTTGTGTAGCATTCAGAACAAGACAAACAAACTGTTTTGTGGTGACATGATCATCCCCACAAATGTTAAATAATCAGGTTCAAACATTTGATTCTCATGACAAACCCCCTCACCTCCACCTGCCAAACAAATCTATAAATCATAGAGAGCTCTGAAAACCTCAACCAGTCAACCAATCATTCAAACATGGGAAGACCTCAGAACCACTCAGGACCAGAAAGTAAACAAGACAGACAAGAGGTCAAGACAGAGCAGAGAAGAAAAGCCAACAGCTTAAGGTCTACTGGGATCCTGATCTGGAGATGAACAGGCCCGAGCACCCGGCAGACATAGTCCTCAACCTAAGCTCAGACTGAAACTCAAACCTCTTGTGTTTGGCTCTCTTGCCGTGTTCCTCCTGTCAAGCGGGATTTCTGACCCACTTTGATCCTCATGGCAGGACGCCGGTAGGGCAGGTGGTCCTGACACATTCCCATCCCTGCTCCTTCGTCTGTGGGGCCTCCTGAGCGCCACGGCAGGGGCATGCGCACAACTTGGCAGGCTGCTGATTCCGCGGGTGTCACCCAGGGATGACTCAGCTTCAGGAGCGAGTGGGACTTCAGTGTCTGTACTCCGTCCACTCGGAGAGTCTGATCTGCCTTCGTCGTCACAGAACGCCTTGTTCACGTACCCCCAACCCACCTCCCTCTCTCTCCCCCTGCCTCCTAACACCTCTGTGCTCTCAGGCTTCGCAGTGCAAGCAGGCAAGCAGGCAGGCCGAGCAGAGCCCGAAGTCTTAGAGACAATGACAACAGTAGGATACACACACACACAGTTTTCAACCTCCTCTTTTACCTCCTCATCAACACCAGATTCAACCTCAGTCTCGTACTTACCCACAAATGCCCCAAACTCTACAGTGGTGCTGTCTGGCTGGAGGGACTGCTGGTAAAGCCTAGCTAGGGAGAGTTCTGGGTGGCTGGAGCCACTGGGCTGGGAAGGGGTGCTGCTGATGTGGAACTGAGCCCCGGGGGAGGGCACATTGGGCAGGCTGGATGGGGAGTCGAAAAGAGCCGGCTCTTGTGGACGGGTCCGCTTACTCTGGGTGAGAGAGTGGCCTCGGAGACGCAGCTCCGGTGGGGAAATGGCCACAGCACTTTGGACAAAGGCACTGGAGCAGACACTACCCGAGGAGCCGGCCTCTGCAGCAAGGTGCCCGAGCCCAAATAACCCCCTCCTCTCTGGACTCAATGCTGGGTTGAGATTGGGGTCCAGCCCCAGTCCTGCACCATGGCCGGGCACGGCTTTCCGGCCACTTTCCATCCCAGCCCCTCCTCCTACACCAATCCCAAAAAGAGAATCTGCAATGTTGGCTCCTGCCTGGGGAAAAGAGGAGCCGAAGTAGGCCCCCACACTGCGTTTTCCGATCGCGGACGATTTGGAGTGGGGGCCAGTGTCTGTTGCCACATGGGCGATGCTGGGAACCAAGTTCTTAGAGAGGCTGAGCTCCCGCGTGATCTGATTGTGGACCTTGCTGGCCTCCGACGCCCTCTGAGCAGTGAGGGTCTTCAGGGTGTCCACAGTCAGTGCTGAGAGGTCCTGCAGGTGGCCAATCTGGGAGTCCAGTGTGTGCAAAGAGCGTTTTATAAAGTTGACCTTGTTGCCAACCTCCTTCAACTGCAAACACATGGTCTCAACCCTGGAAATGACAAACAGTAGACTCTGTTACCCCCAGCTCAGCTCATTTTGAAATGGTCGAGTTTTTCTTATTTCTAATCCTTTGAGGAAATGTTTTCATTTCAGAATTACTGTATATTCAGCAGAATATGTTACTCATTTGACTGTGGAGCTTTTGACCACGAGTAGCGCTCCTGAGAAATTTGTTATGAAAGAGTCCCTGTTTAGTTTGTCTCAGGCACGAGGACGCACATGCATGCACATTTGTTAGACCTCAAGGACAGACATAGTCATGCATTTTGGTGAGTAATGCTGACTTTAAACAAAGCTTTTGTATATTTAAAAGAAAACTCCACAGTGCACCTTTAAGAAGGCCATAAACAGCCCCACCTTTCTGAGGTAAGACGAATACGCTCCTCACTCCCAGAGTGAAACTGATCATCCTTTTCATGAAAGTAAGTCTCCACACATTGCTCCTCAAAATCATGAAGCTTCTTTTGGTCTTCCTCTGTGAGAAACAGCTCTGAAAGAAAGAAAGAAGGCAGACGTGCTGTACTGTTAAGAGATTTCCTTAATGCCCAGTTAAGCAGCAACACTTTGTTCAATTGTATTGCGCACATAAAGCATTTTAATCCCAGTTGGTTGTTCTTGAAAAATACAAATAAATGGCACGTTTTTAATAATCAATATTAAGGAGACATGATGTTTCTGCCAGAAAGTGACAGTAGTGAGGTCGTACTTGGTCCGTAGGTATGCTCCTTCTTCCTCTTTCTACACGTACAGAAGAGGGAGTAGATATGGCAGAGGAGGATGAAGGGGGGTGGGAGGACAGGCTTCTCATGGTAGGCCATAATGAAGTGGTAGCGCTGGTACTTCCACACCAGATTAGAAATGGACTTCACTTGCAGATACACATTGCTGGAAAACAGAGTACAGAAATTAAACTGGGGATGATGATGTTGTGGAGAATCCCAGCAATATTTGAAGATTCAACACATAACCCGAAGCTAACGAGTACCCACATTTTTCTGGATTTAGCAGTGAAATGTTGTGAACTCACTTGAAGAAGGCGATGAGGAGGTTGACCATTAGTATATACTGTACAAAGAGGTAGACGGCTTGAAGGAGAGGAGTCAGCCACACTCCTGCCGCACACAGGGGCCTTGCTGATGGTTCAGTGTTATTGGCACACACTGTGAAGAGGAGGAAACTTTTAGCACATGCACACATCCGCAAATATGCACGCACATACTAATGCCCCCAAATATCCTAAAGATATCACCTTCAAGTCTTGTTCATTCTGTAACTTACTATCTGACCTGTGTGGGTTCTAATGTAACCATACCACGCATAAATACATACTAAGACAAAATAGAACAATACTCACTTGAAATTGTCTTGAAATAGTATTTCTTTTAAGATAAAATCCTGTTTATATATTTGTAATTAATGTATTCATTGTGATGTTTAAACTGCGGATATGCCTATACATGAATTGTTATATTAGCTGTAATAATTGTAAATCCCAAAAAGGATGACACATACATGTGTAGATTTCCCTTTACTTCAACACTAACAGGTACTAGAAATAAGCTGCTTACAGTTGAGAAAAATGCATTCTAACTAGGATTTGTTCAGAGGAATATTTTGATTGTTTATTCAAAAACAAACCTTGAGCATTAAATTATTTTTTAAATGCATTTGTTTATTTCACTAGAATAACTTTACAACAAACTTATTCTTTGTAATTGACTATTCACCACTTCCAGGTCGTAGTAACAATGATGAACCATGTGATAAATTTCAACGGTGAGTGAAACCTTGGGATTCCAACTCAGGTTATGAGCACAGTCAGGTGTTTTGCTCCACCGAAGCGTCAAATGCACACCGATTCAAGTGATGATCTGCCTGTTAGCCAGACTGTTTTAGCGGAGTTGAGGCAGTCAATGCTGTGGTGAAACAAAAAGCCCTGCCCTCCCAAAAATACCTGCGTTGGCTGCTTCGACGTTTG
Source organism: Cebidichthys violaceus (assembly GCF_023349555.1). NCBI lineage: Eukaryota > Metazoa > Chordata > Actinopteri > Perciformes > Stichaeidae > Cebidichthys > Cebidichthys violaceus. The sequence continues at coordinate 3,887,165 of NW_027176705.1, forward strand.
AACCATGTTGTGTGAAAGACGTTGTGAAGGGGAGGCAATGATTAGGGCATCGTGGGTTTGATTTTTACAGTGCTTGTTTTGAGTGACAATCAGCCATCATGCCATGGTGAGAAGCCTTGAATAAAACTGTTCTTACCCTCGTAATCTCCCCTACCATCCTCATCGTCCTTACCATCGATTTCATAGGCATACACTTCCCCGTACATCATCCAGTATGGCTGGAAGACCACATCTTTGGCCAGCGTCCAGCTGGGCTCCTCGTTTGGGTACAGAATGGCTTTCCTGGGTACGCCATAGCTCAAAAGAACTATAGCCATGATTACCACAATATAAAACATGTTGGCCACCTGAAAGAGATGTCAGACATTCCAAATGAAACGTATGACTGATGGCATGATCACTACTTAAAATAATATTAGACTTATTAAGGAGATAAAGACAGTTTCTTTAGTGCAAAAACGTCTACTTTGGAGATACAAAATCAGCACTATCTTATTACTATTTTAAATTCCCTTCACTTTCTATATAGCAGCTTGTTAAATAACGGAAAAATAGACCATGTTCTTCTAGTCTTTGATTTGGTCCGGAGTTGCCTTTTTCAAAGCAATTATTGATTGTAGCTGCCGGTTAAAAACTCTTTATAATGTCTGTATTGAAATCCCCAGGGCAGACGCATTAATGTTGAAGGGTTTACGACTAATTAACAGCTATGAAGGTGTACATGATGGAAACTTCATTGTGTTCTGATCAAATCTAGATTCACTTACAGAAGGAGTTTGATATTTTAGGAAATACACTTATTTGCTTTCATGCTGAGAAGTGGATGAGGAGGACAATACCACTTTAACATCGCTACAGAAAATATAAAGCCACAGCTAGCAGCTGCTTAGCACAAAGACTGATAACATGTGAATTGGCTAACCTGGCTCTGTACAAAAGTTAAAAAACACACTTAGCTAGTTCACTAATTAGACTTCAGAAAGTCAATGGCTCAAAAAAGGAATAGTCCTACTTGTATCTCCTGAAAAACTCATCTAAGCAGATTTAATAAGCGTAGGACAGACCCACGGTAGTCATTTCCCCCTGCTTCCTGTCTTTATGCAAAACTAAGCTAATTGTTTGCTTATTCTAGCATCATATTTAGCAAATACTCAAGAAAACAAGTAGGCATATATAAAAAAAAATTTCAAACTCCTCTTTTAACAAAATTAAACAACCCATTTTTCACATAATCTTAACATATATTTCATCCAATATCTGTTGAAGATAAGCTTTCAACTCAGAGGTTATATTAATAAAAACTACGACATGGAGCACAATAAATGGACACAATGACAGCAGGACGGGTAAAACGTCTGATCTATAACTGACGGGGCTGCTCAGGATAATACAGTAGGTTTACGATACCTGGTACCAGCATGTAGATGATTAATGCTGTTTAAATATGAATGTTTGAACTGATTAATACATAAATATTGATGAAATCACGTTGTGAATGCACAAAAACAACAACAACAACTCGCTCACAATACGTTCAGACTACTATAACCTAAAAAGCTACTAAACAATTGCGTATAATTTAAAGTTGTCTGTTGTACTGGCATGACCTTACATTACAATAACTATTACTATCACTATTAAAACATTCTAACATAAGTTCTTATTGTATGTGAAGTGTTCTTGGCTTATTATTATTACAGTGTCACATCATTTCATTGCATTTCTGACCAGAAAAAACATGGTTGGAAAAATAGTAATGTTAAACAACTTTAACACTCTCGTCTGCTGACTCTACAGTATGTTGTGGTGAGACTTCTCACTCTCACAAGAACTCACCATTTTAGCGATCATCATGACATACGGTCCAGCTTGCTGGTTGACAGCCAATATATCCAGTAGTCGCACGTACCAGAAGATGATATTGAGACAATACACCGTCCTCCCGGGGACAAAGGCAGGACCTCCAGCCAATCTCAAGCCAAAGCCGATGAAGAAGGTAACAATGGCCAGAAAGTCAGACACATTGAAATAGTCACTGAACCACACCTTTACCTTCTGGCTTATTTTTCCGGCTTCAGACATAAACATCTGGATGGAGGAGAGAGAAGGAACAAAATTAAAATAAAAAGTTAATTTGCAATCTTTGGTGAGTCTTAAAGGACTACAAAAATGATACAGCCTAACAATGTGTGCCTAACACTTGTATGTTGCACATACCTCTCGAATTTTCTCAATGGCAGAGGTGAATATGTAGAGGATGACCACCCACTCTTGAGGAGAAGGCCAAACAGGCATTTTCACCAGGACCACATACGAGTAGAACATCAAGAAGCCCAGGTAGAAGAGCTGACAATATGATACACACAACAATAACAGTCATAAACAACACCAAAAACATTATATTGAATGTAAGTAAACGATTAATTCTCCCAAGAATAGGAATGCAGTAATTATTTTTTACTTTGTATGTCAGAAATGTGGATACACTGCAACTAAAATGTTGGACTAAGATGATAACTGGCCTGTGTTGACAAAGAGCCTCTAAATTCAGAAAGCTCCCGAGAGGGGCTTCCTCTATATTTTGAGACAAGGTCAGTTGAGGCCCTCTGAAGGGGCTGAACCTCATCATGGCACTTTGAGTCAGGAGTAAATAGTCTGCCATTTTGACTCTGAGGCCTCTGAGCTCTCAGAGCTCAGCTGGCGGTCAGCTGTGTGAGATCTTCTCCGTCTCAAGTGAAAATCACAGTTCCCAACAAAGTCTGCTCTCAGAAGGGAGGGGTGAGCAGTTCAGGGGGTTTATATAAGAAACAGAAATTGGAATTTTCTACTAATTTAAAGCTGTAATAGTCAGCATTTTTGTCGTAACACTGAATAAAGCTACTGTAAGTAACTGTCTGTTCACTGCTCTCATCAATCCAATGTTGGTCATAACTAGGTGCTACTAGGTGCGAGATATCTTGACAAGTTTTGAACGGATCGTGACATTTAGTTCAGACATTCAAACCTCCCTCAGGAGGAAACTGTGAAAACTTTAGTGAGCACTTAACTTAGTCCAACACTTTCCTGACAGCCTCAGATGTACTTTGTTTTTAGAATTAATCAGCAAATGTTATTATGCTAAAACACTAAATTAAGATGGTGAACAAAGCACTGTTGGGCCAAAGTACAGCATCACAGAGCTTCTAGCATGGCTGTGGACTCTTACTCTTGTTTTTTTGTATTTTTTTATCATCTCATTAAAAAGTTATTTACATAAATGAAAACTCTTGTGCTTTTGTCTGTTTCTGTATAGAAACAAGTAAAAGCCACATGATAGTCTCCCCACTAAAGTTTGACCTGCGCTTGTACAACCATACTGCAGACTGTGGGAAAGTGTGTCCATCTAGGCAGGTAAAGACACACACACACACACACACACACACACACACACACACACACACACACACACACACACACACACACACACACACACACACACACACACACACACACACACACACACACACACATTCTTGGTACAACTTGGATTACAAAAAATTGCTGAACCTTGACATGAGAGGTGCTGGAAAATCAGCCATTAACACTCACGTCTGATCGGTAAGCTATTGTTGTGTGCTGCATTGATGTGTTGAAATGGGAATGGAAGCAGATACAACAGATGTAGATAAGCTTGGGCACAGGCTATATTATGTAGAATCGCAGTTTCAGTGATGGTATCAGCACCTCTCAGTCTTGAACAGCCTGAAAAACAACCCTGTTCCTGAAAATAAAACCCTCAATGACGTCGCCCAGGCTCCTGAGAACCGGCCTCAGGCTTGTAAATAAACATAAGAACAGGCGAGAAAAGATGAGTGATAATTCTGTGCAAGAGTGTGAATGTGACTGTATTAAGTGTGTATTGAAGAAAATGTTATAGCTTTAACTGCTACCACTGCTTTTTTTCTTGACAAATCTGTGGCCCATAAATTAGTATTCTTAAAATGAATGCTATTTTCATGCTATCAATTTCAGATTTGTCCTCACTTCACTAAGCCAACCAGTAGGAGTGCTGGTGCAGCACGATGGAAATGGTCTCTCATTTGCGTACCACTTGTGAACACTTCCAATAGGGTTCAATGGAGCGCAGAAAAAGTAGTGGCTTATATTTTATTTAAAAAAATAAAACTAAACAAAAGGGGGAAAAGGGTGGTGTTTCAACTTGCCAGAATTTCACATTGCTATGCCACTCTGGGAAAGAGATCTTCTGGCTGTTGAGCATTGGATTAAATACTGGACAAATAGTCGAGGGGTCTAACTAGATGTATGTTGTTGATTGTGAACTGTATGACTGTGTTCTCTGAGGGCGGTGATGTGGGAATATTTGTCCGCCCATTCAATGCTCAAATACATAGAGTGAGAGCTGCGTTTCCATTCTTAGTGTCTCGCCACTTTCTGTGTGGGCGCCTGATAAGACAAGGTTGCACCTTGTCCCCTCCTATTTGTGATATTCATGGACAGACTATCGATCACTGCTGGCGTCTGCAGGGCTTCGTGTCAGACCATGCTGGTGGAGGGAACCATAAACATCAAGCAAAGCTCTCATTTACTTGTTGCAACATCACCAGTGACCAAATCTCTAACAATCCCTTTTGATTTAACTGTTCCAGATCCAAAAGGAGCAAAAGCAACTAAGCTATGCAACAAGCTATGTTTTCAGAGCACAAATGTAAAATCTGTGTTAAGCGACTGCTCCTGGGTAGCAACATCCTCTTACCCAGAATCCTACACAGCTAAACAGCCATAAAATAGACGGTTGAATGGATGTGTAAATATGCGCGTGTGTCCATCTCTTCTGTAATCTCCATACCGTGTTAGACCAGAACTTGACAATGGGAGCGTGGTAGAAGGCATATATTTTCCTGGTTAAGGGCAGCTTTCTGGAGCGAATTTGTGTCTCCATATCATTCTTTGCCTCCACGTGGTCGTGGGATCTGGCCTCCTTGAACACATCCTGCAGGGAGGTTAAAAAAGGCTCAAATTAGACAACGGCAGGCCACAATGTGGAGAGAAAATGAGAGAAAGAGAGAAAACAAGCAGGGAAAAAAGAAGAATGTGAGGGAAAGAAAGTAAGCAAATAAATGACTGAATGAGTAAAAAGTACTTCATCTTTTTATGTGAATATCTGTCTTACTACTCTACAACCTGTTCACAGCTCATTAACCCTTTAACACCACCTAAGCTATGGACAATGTTTCATCTCTTTGAATTTGGACATTGACATTTTCAAAGATTTATCTCATTGCAGGACTGCTTTGATGCTGGGGAGATACCATATTTTAGAGTTCCAAAAGTAAAGGAAAAAAGTGACATGCAATACAAAAACAGAGGGACGGAGTAAATCAAACCATTTGGATTTCTTCAGTTATGTTCTGGAAGTTGTGTTCGCTGTCCTCCATGGTCATCTGGTGGTCGTCCTGACTCTGAGGGATGTGAGCCATCTCAGCCTTGGATTTGTACTCCAGCAGCAGGATGGCAGGAGGCACCAAGATACTCAGGATCACCTAGAGACACATACACACTCAGGTGGGTGGATGCTTCTATATTTGTCAAGAACATCCTTTGTGTAACACGCACTAATGAATCCCAAGTGTTTTATTGCCCAAGTGTACATATAGTATAATATAACACAGGCCGAGCCCTGCTGTAAAGGTATCCACACTGAGGCAAACACTTGGGACTGTTTATTATTTGTCCCCAAACACAAAGAAATGACAGCATGATCATTTCATCTAAGTATTCAAATCCAAATGTAGAAAATGTATTTTGATATTTACTAAAAATGTTTGGAGAAAAAGTAAGTGCCTTTTGAAACCAATAAAGTGTTTTTGCAGTGCAGATATATCCTCTGGTTTTGTGAATGGGTTTTGATCTACAATTCAGGAAATGCTCATGGGATGTCACCTGCGATAAACAAGTTTAAATATTGTTTAAATTCTGTTCCTACTCCTCACCATGAATCATGGTGGCATTAACACCTCAATGAAGTACTTGAAATTAGGGATTAGAAGCAGACCTTTGTTAAGCCCCAAGAACATTGCATCCGTTGACAAAACATGGTTTAATATTTGTATTAAGCTGCACATAGACTAATAATTCACAATCACACACACACACACACACACACACACACACACACACACACACACACACACACACACACAATCACACACACACACACACACACACACACACACACACACACACACACACACACACACTCATTTGTTACCAAAAATAAAAATCTAAATGGATCATGAACCTTGTACCAGGAGTTCTTGCGCATGTTCAGCCGTCCCATCCACATGTCTGACAGCAGAAACTGGGTGCAGGTATGAGCCACAAAGGGCCGTAGGTGGGAGGAGACGGCCAATTTCAAACAGGTGGAGTTGCTCCAGTTTTTCAGCTCGTAGGTGAGCAGCTTCATGGCCATGGTCTCATCCTGTTTGAAGGACTCCTCCAGCAGGTCCACTGCCAACGTCCCAAACTCACTGAAATACATCAGCACAGTTTGTTTAGTCCTTACCTTTTACTTTTACAAAGAAATGTGACAGTTTTATAGCTACCTGACACGAATCAAAGCCACAGAAAAACATACTTTGAGTGCTCCTTGAGCTCCTCTGAGGTGTCGTCCACCACGTCGCTCTTCTTGGCCTCGTAGGCCATGGATCGGCAAAGCTTACAGGCCACCAGTGCCTTTGCCATGTTCTCCTCGCCGTGCTGCCAGAAGAAGAGGGACATTTTCTGCCTCTTCATCAGCACAGCCCACACCAGCAGCTCATTGAAAGGGTAGGGAAACCGCCGCGTCTCTGGGTCGTCTATGTCCACAATCTCTTCTTTGCTCCTCTTTTTGTTCTGCTCGATGGAAGATTCAAGCTGGGACGAGAGGGAAGCAGCGGTGAGAGGAATAGAGGCAGACTGACGTCACTTTTTCCCCATTTGATGAGATGCAGAGCTTTATCACTAGACCTTTTCATTTTTAGGGATGTGGGATGCTCCAGTCTAAAAGGAAGCCCTGATCCTTTTATTGAAATACTTACCTTAGGTTTGTATGGCTGTGCAGTTTTGATGAAGTGGTTGTGCCTCGTCTTCTCCTTTTTGTCAGCCTGCATGCTAAAAGACTCGTGACTTTTCCTCAAATGAGAACCAGGACCTGCAGTGTGGCGCCCCGACCTCTGTGCAGAACATGAACACATTTTCAGATTAGTTGATTTTACTCCGCTGACTTTTACAACAACAGTTTCACACCTAATATCAGCAATACAATGCATTAAATGTCACTGTAGATTGTTTCTTTTTTTTACTACATACACACGACATTCCAGGTTTTCACTCCAGTGCATCGTAAAACTTAGTTAAAACACAGACCAGAGTTTTAAATATCAACCATAAAAAGATGTTTTGGACATTGCTACGAAGATACTTGACTCACCCTATTGTTGCCATGGAGGTTGTTGTAAATGATTCGGAAGCGTTTCCTGGTGTAGTTGCACCTGTAAGTCCCGCCCATCAGGTACTCAATTACCAGGCCCACATCAATCAAAGTGATCTTGTAGTTTGGAGGCAGATGACTCTGCAAGCAGGCACAGTGGTGGTGAATGAACAGACTCTGGTTCAACAGCAAATGATGAAAACTTTACTTTGCGGACGGATATACCTGTTTAACATCTCTAACCAGGTGGAGGAGAGTTGGGTTGTTGGGAGGTTGTTTCTAAAATTAAAGATACAAAAACATTTATGTATATATTGTTTAAACACAGCCCATCTCTGTTACTCAGCGGCTGGTAGGCGTTTCATAATGTTACCGTGTTGTAGAGCTCCTCTAACCGACTGATTGTCAGGAATCGATGCATGCTCACACCGTTTTCTATGAGCAACTTGACAAAATCCACCCGGTCCATCACGAGTGCATCCAGCATTGCTTGCTCCAGAGAGCTCACCTACACACACACACACACACACACACACACACACACACACACACACACACACACACACACACACACACACACACACACACACACACACACACACACACACACACACACACACACACACACACACAGTTATGAACCATATTTCAATAGCAAATGATTGTTTATAAAACAAACGCAGTGACGGAAGAGACCAAAAATATGTCCGTTACAAAACAAACACACAAGCAACATAATTAAATATCATCTATCCTCTCATTCACGCAAAAGCCAGGATTCCCCTAAATTTCAAAAATAAACAGAAGCACTGAGGGCAGCTTCTAAAGACAGTTGTAATAGAGTTCATGTTACAGTCAAGACAAGCAGTTCATGGCAGACTGCCCGAGTCCAGTCCCCTGGCTCCTCAGACTGCAGATTGTGGTAAGCAGAGGTTCTTGGGGTCATTTTTGGGCAAATCCAACGATTTCGAGCTAATGCTGAGCAAAATAAACATCCATGAACAATAACACACACACACACACACACACACACACACACACACACACACACACACACAATAAACACGCTTACGTACCAGGAGCTGCTGTCCATACACAAACACGTGATTCTTGGCTATGTCTACCCGGTCCCAGGCCAGAGTCAGGACCAGCTGATCGAAGGCTGATGCGTTTGTGCCTGAAACACACAGGTACAGCCGTGTGTCAACAACACATACACAAATATTAATACTCAGGAGAGTAAAACCTTATTAACTGTGTATTTCCTGTTAGCCAGCTAGCCGGGTTAGAGGGGGTTAGTAGAGCAGGGCCAGGGCAGCAATACAGTCAATTACACACTCATACAGCAACGCAGCAGATTAGACTACAAAGTAAATCCGAGTTCAGTCTACTGCTCTCTTCCACACTAATCTGCTTATTGTCCTCTAGGAACCATCTCAATCAAATGATCATCATCACTGTACACAGAATTGATTGTGTGCTCAGTGGAAATTTGATTGGACTAAAATGACCAATTTTATATCCAGCCTGCTAAGTTAATTGAAACACAGTTGAAGAGCGTAAGATCTTAAAGCAGCACTCTGTATTCTGTAGCAGGCCTGAGAGCTTTTGTACTCGAGGGTCCTTTTGAGGATGAGTTACTGTTTCACCAGGAAGACTGCGCCTTAGGGAGACAAATATTTCCCTGAGTGGGCATTTTCAGTCAGTCTGTTTGTCAGAACCCTTTTCTGCAGACTATCCATCAGCTGCAGTCACTCGCAAAGCCTTTGCTTTTGTCTAAAAACACTTGAATTACAAGAATTACTGCGACCCACCTACATTCACATACAACGCTTCTTTCAGGTGAACAATTTGCTCCATACTTGAGACGAAGAATGCTTTTGTTCACACAACAGCTTGTCAAGAGTTTTTAAAAAAAGTGGGAATTCTTTTTTTTCCAACTGCATTCATACAAATTCTAAAAAGGTACAAATCCTCTACAGCATAATGACAAAAGGTTAACTTTTTCTCTTCCTCTAACAGAGTGTAGAGAAGAAGTGGAATAAGACTGAGACATGCAGCTCAGTGACCGGCAGTGTTGGAATAAGGAGGCCCTGTGAATGTGAGCAACATGATCTGCTCAGGAACACAAAGAGAAGGGCACACAGGGGGAACGCTGTTCTCAAAGCATATCTTTATCACAATGAAAACATTACAAAGTCTTGAAATCTTTATCTCCCAATGCCAACAACCTCAGCACATGAATAAACTGAATCAACTTCATGTGACTCAGTTCCTTCGTTAAAAAAGCAAAAAGGGTTCAGAGAGAACAGAAGTCATCTACTAACCTTGGAGTAAAGCCCTCAGAATGGCTACGTCAATGTCCTGGTGCTCGTCGGAGCTGATGTGAAACACAGTGATCTGTTTTCCAAGAAACAAGATGGCACTTATCAACATGTTCCCACAGGCAATTATCCACATGTCTTAAGAGTTTGTGATATATCACTTTTTGCAAACTAACAGTGGGACCATCATAGCTGTTTATGCTTCAGTTGGTTCATTTTCTTGAAAGCTGCTTGATTTCCTCTTTATTTCTCCAGAAGCTTTTGTGTTTGGTTTCCAGGAATTTTATTAAATGACTCTGATCTCTGCAAGTTTACCGCTACACTCATTTAAAATGGGAGTAAATAACTAAAACCTTAAAGATAAGTATATGAAAGCGATTCAATTTGTTTTACCAATTCTTTGCTTTTCATGCACTCCATCAGAGTCTGAAAGAGGTGGATGGCATCACTCTGGCTGAAGTTGAAGGTTTTCTTGATGGTTGCGATGATGTCGGTCTCCACTCCAACAGGAAGACTACTGTAGAAGAATTACAGAATGACATTGTTACGGTCACACTGCTCAAACTAACAACTATAAAACACTTAAAATACAGGTTTGATTGCACCACAGTGGAAAGCACCACAGAGTCCTTTGATCTCTGGGGAACACATAATGAGAATGCTGTCAACAGTATATACTGCAGCCATACAATCCCTCTGGTATTTCCAAAGGTTTTATTTGTTCAATGATGCTAGTATGTACACTTTTTGTAGATCACTTTTATATGCTAGCTGCCTTTTGCTGTTAAATAACCTATAAAGGAATGGTTCAACTTTAATCTCATCTCTGGATGCATGTTTCCTGTATCTAATCACTACCTTTTTGTTGCTCACAGCTGGATTGGAGAATTCTGGTTTGACAGAACCAATAGAGCTCATAATCAACATTAAGTTGATAAAGATATTAGTCAATTAAGTCTTTGCATGTCAGCTAACAAAAAGGTACATCTTAAATAGGAGCAGCACAGAGATAAGAAGTTAAACTGGATCACTGTTTTGTATGAATCAGACTAAATACAGCAGTAATGTTAGCTGAGGTGGCATTTGCAAGAGGATGAGGGCATGTTTCAAGTTCATGGACAGACGCATTTAAATTGAAGACAAAGTGTGGTCTTGTGTGATTGTCTCATCATTTTGCAGCACTATGTGCAAATTTCATTGGCTAATTAAGCCCGTCAGCAGAGTACTTTTAACTGCATTCTGTCACAACAAGCTCAACTATTTTCAACTCTCTTAAAACAAACTGGGTTGTGGCTCGGTTGTTAGAAATCCTTCTGGGACAGAAATAGATGAGAGCCACCAACGACGCTGGCATCAGAGGAATTGTAAAAAAAGAAAATGAAAAAAAAAGGAATAAAAAAAAAAGAACATCACCGTCTATGGCATCGTAAATGATTCATCACTAACAGCATCATACTGCAAAACACTTGCTGAAACCTTGATTTTGATTAATTCTCTCTGGGTAACTCCTTCCTAATTAATTACTAATCAATACTACTGTTTCTCCATGCATACCTTTCTTTGCAATCATCTGACCATTTCTATTGTGATTACACAAACACTAAGATTGGAATTTCCCCGCCCACCCCTGTCCTTTGTGTGCGTGTGCGTGTGCGTGTGCGTGCGTGTGTGTGCGTCCTACCCTCCCTCCTCGGTCTGCTTGTGGACGTAGGCCAAAATGTCAGCAGCACGGCCGGTCCCCTCACACACCACCACTGGGACAGGAGGGCTCTCCTGAAGGTAGTCCAGCACGGTCAGGATCACATTGGGACCCCCCTCAAAGATCAGGGCCACAACGGGAACACCCTGACCAATTCCTACAAGAAGGAAGACGAAGCGTGAGCTTAACATTTCGGTTTATGTTCCATTATTACTTTCAGCTTCAGTGTTATTCCCTTAATACAGCTCCACCCAAGTGACAGTTCATGAGGTTTAGATGATAACAACCAGCTCACTGTTCTCATCTAGTTTCCACCAGGCAAAGACAAACTGACTTCTTAAAGATTGTACCTCAGAGTTTTGTCCTATCAGAAGAGTATTTAATGGTTACTTACTATTATAGATAATGTCTAATATAGGAATCAATGATTCCAAATAACCACTCAAAGTTTGGGTTGTTTCCCTGTGATCTGTCTATACGTTTTATTGCTTGCACCTCAACGCAAGACACATATTACTGCAAATTAATATTTGGATGTATGACTTTTAGAAATGTTAAACTGTGAAGTCTTAAACATCCTAACAACCTATCTGACACCATCGGGATTCCCCTGATGTATTGAACGTGAACCAAAGTGGTATTCCCACTTCAGTATACACGACACATACAGTTGTGGTCAAAAGTTTACATACACTTGTAAAGAACATAATGTCATGGCTCTCTTGAGTTTCCAGTTATTTCTACAACTCTGATTTTTCTCTGATAGAGTGATTGGAACAGATACTTTTTTGTCACAAAAAACATTCATGAAGTTTGGTTCTTTCATGACTTTATTATGGGTTAACAGAAAAAGTGACAAAATCTGCTGGGTCAAAAATATACATACAGCAACATGAATTAGCAATTTTGGTGACTTAGAAAGTTGTGTCAATGAAATGAGCTTCATAGCATGGCCTCTTAACTTCTTGTGAGTGATTATGAGTGACTACAGCTGGTGACTTCTCTGAGGCCATTTAAATAGGGCTCATTGGATACAAACGCCCACAAACGCTACAATGGGAAAGTCAAAGGAGCTCAGCATGGATCTGAAAAAGCGAATCATTGACTTGAACAAGTCAGGAAAGTCACTTGGAGCCATTTCAAAGCAGCTGCAGGTCCCAAGAGCAACAATGCAAACAATTGTTTGTAAGTATAAAGTCCATGGCACTGTTTTGTCACTGCCACGATCAGGAAGAAAACGCAAGCTATCACCTGCTGCTGAGAGAAAATTGGTCAGGAGGGTGAAGAGTCAACCGAGAACCACCAAAAAGCTGATCTGCCAAGAATTAGAAGCTGCTGGAACACAGGTGTCAGTGTCCACAGTCAAGCGTGTTTTGCATCTCCATGGACTGAGAGGCTGCCGTGCAAGAAGGAAGCCCTTGCTCCAAAAGCGGCACCTTAAGGCTCGACTGAAGTTTGCTGCTGATCACATGGACAAAGATAAGACCTTCTGGAGGAAAGTTCTGTGGTCAGACGAAACAAAAATCGAGCTGTTTGGCCACAATGCCCAGCAATATGTTTGGAGGAGAAAAGGTGAGGCCTTTAACCCCAAGAACACCATGCCTACCGTCAAGCACGGTGGTGGTAGTATTATGCTGTGGGGCTGTTTTGCTGCCAATGGAACTGGTGCTTTACAGAGAGTAAATGGGATCATGAAGAAGGAGGATTACCTTCAAATTCTTCAAGATAACTTAAAATCATCAGCCCGAAGGTTGGGTCTTGGGCGCAGTTGGGTGTTCCAACAGGACAATGACCCCTAACACACATCAAAAGTGGTAATGGAATGGCTAAATCAGGCTAGAATTAGGGTTTTAGAAAGGCCTTCCCAAAGTCCTGACTTAAAATCCCATTGAGAACATGTGGACAATGCTGAAGAAACAAGTCCATGTCAGAAAGCCATCAAATTTAACTGAACTGCACCAATTCTGTCAAGAGGAGTGGTCAAAGATTCAACGAGAAGCTTGCCAGAAGCTTGTGGATGGCTACCAAAAGCGCCTAATTGAAGTGAAAATGGCCAAGGGACATGTAACCAAATATTAGCACTGCTGTATGTATATTTTTGACCCAGCAGATTTGATCACTTTTTCTGTTAACCCATAATAAAGTCATGAAAGAACCAAACTTCATGAATGTTTTTTTTGTGACAAAGAAGTATCTGTTCCAATCACTCTATCAGAGAAAAATCAGAGTTGTAGAAATAACGGGGAAACTCAAGAGAGCCATGACATTATGTTCTTTACAAGTGTATGTAAACTTTTGACCACAACTGTATCTGCACTTACAGTATTTTGTAAACCAGATCTAAACGCTAATGAATAACATCCAGGAAATGCAAAAGTTAATTATGATCGAGGAATATAATGACCATTCCCACACTCTATTATGTCTTATAAATTGTTTTGTTGCTCAGATTTAGGTAAAGGAGACTGGTGGGGACTCATGAACCTATTTTTATTCAGATATCTTGAGGTGAGAGGTCAAGGGACCCCGTGAATAAAATAAGATCTCCTTTAAGATAGAGAGAAGCAGACGGTCATTTCAAGGGAAATACTAGAATTTGCATGTCAATTATTAATTGATAATAAATAATAATGAATTGGCAGTATCCATTGCAATGATGCATGTGCACGTTTGTTTTTCTTGTAAGAAGGGGGCACTCCATTAGCTTGTATTTGAGGCACTGGCACAAATTTTATATTTTGTACGACACAGTGTGGAGAACCTTTCCGGTGTACAACTTCAAAGACCCTAAAAACAAAATGATGATAAAAGAATATTCTTCAGGACAAAAATAAACTCAAGTTGGCAAATGTTTTCTTATATGGATTTCAGAACTTTAATGGGTGTAAGTGTGGTACCTTCAATAGAAGAGTGCACACAACATCATGGGCTCTTTTTCTGAGATAATGCAGTGACAGCTTTTCTAGATCTAGAGTGATCACTAACAATCTCTTGTTGTAGTGAAGTTACGGTTTTTCTTACGTGCGTGTATTCTTTGGAGGTTGATGTGCTTCTCCAGGTCCCGCCGCAGTTGGACCTCAATGCCGTACTTGCCCACTGTCCCATCGTCCACCAGGAGGAAATGGGAATGCAGATTGTTGAGAACGTTGAGTTTGCTGAGAGGGTTCAGCAGTGTCTGATACGGAGCGACAATCTGCAGTGTAGACATGAGAAGGTAGTTCAAGGGAAGTGGATAGGAGAGTTTAGTTAAGAAAGATAATTTCTGTTATTTAATAAAACCATCAAATCTATGATAAAATCCATGCCATCATGACTCAAGATTAAATAGATTGAGAGGTTATTAAGTATCTTAGGAGATAATAACAAAGGGGATTGCAAGAGTTGTCTCTTACGTCTCTGCCAATGAGATCGTTCCGGTTTTCAATGACTCCCCAGGGTGCGATCCCGATAGTGCAAATTTTCTTTGATGATCTTGAACAGTGTTCTTTGAGAGCATCTCCGACATGCTTCGCCACACCTTTAGGAAGGATACATTAAACAATCAATACATGTTCAAGTTGTTATTGCCACTTAACCGTTGGCACCTCAGTTAAATTCCCCTTAATAAATATATTTGGTTTAAGTCTATGACCGGTAGAATTTTGGTATATGTCTCCGTCACGTAAAAGTGTGCTAGATGGCGTAGATTCCATTAACCATGCATGTTTAAAGAAATAGCCAAGACACTCAGGCTTCTGTGACCATATGGGGCAAGTCCTCAACAAGTACATTAGTCCTGGGGTTGTTTGTGAACCACAGTCCTCAGCTAATGGATCTCATGGATTCAGCAGTAATTTGTGATCCAGGAGACCATGCCGACTGGTCAGGCTTCCAGAGGCATTAAGAGTAATCACTGGTCTGGGTAATTGACCCTGTGAGTAATGACTTAAACACTATGATCAGACCACATCATCTTAACGTCGCGCTGTGGCTGCAGACACACCTCGGCCACGACACACAGCCAAATGACACGCTTAGAGCAGGGTATTACAACTTCTGCTACATCAGCGCATCACCTTCTGATGGTGTGTGTTTGTGCAGGTTTGAGTACAATATAAGTGTGTGTGTGAGTGTTCCTTTAAAGAATATGTAAGTGAGCAGGGGTGGAAAGTGAATAAAGAGTTATTTAGCTGCCATGTCTATTCAATAACAATTCTTTTTTACACTCAGGCAGGTTAACATTCACACGTTCGCCGTATTATTTTCCCATGACCTAAAGATTTGTTTGCTACGTTTCAGTCAAGACTAAAGTGATCTCTCTCCGACTACAGACCTGTGTTGACCCCTCCGGTGAGGATCCAGGCCCCGGTGGTGACTGCGGCTTTGATGAGGCCCTTGCCCACCACCTGCTTGAGGCGCGGGTGCAGCTCAAAGTTCTGAACTCCTCCATGGACAGAGATGAGGATCTTAGGAAGCTCCATATGCCACTCCTTCAGCATCAGCCGCAGGATGCTGTCCGGCCGCGAGTCGTGGGCCAAACGCACATACTGCCCACCGACACAAGAAAAGCATGTTCACATGAACACATCAGCTGTGGAAAGCTAGCATAACGATGTTTGGTTGAATAACTACTAATTGATTGATCGACTGTGTCAGCACAACATTTTGATAATTAATAATAACCAGTAATAAAGACTGGGGATATATTTTACCATGATCCTTTTTTCCCCCTTTTCTATATTTTGTGTTTGGTGGTTAACAACGGCATATGAACATGATATATAAACATAATCACATTACCACACAGGGTTAAATGTATGCAAGTACATTAAAGAAAACACCTTCAAATACTGCGTAAGACTGTTTTATATCTATAATCACAGTTATTTTACATGAACAGCCCTCCAGCAGAGAAGACTTTGCCGTCCTACCTTGGCTCTGTACGAGTGAGACCCTCCCTGGAAATTGATGACACCATAGGCATCACTGGGGCTCGCCTCCGTGTGTTTCTCCACCGACCACTCCTCCAGCTCGGGCATGGACAGGTTGGAGTTATCACCCAGCTTCACGTCCGAGTACTTCGTGGCCAAGCTGGCTGTGAAGCCAACGTGCTGCCGCACCAGCCGTCCACAGCAGCATCTTTAAAAAGGTGAACAGATATCATTTTATATTGATATAATAATATACTTATTCAATTCTATACAAATGTAGCAGCAATGTTGCAGAACACAGCAGATACAACTGAATATTAACAGTAGCACATTTAAATTGTGTTTCATTTATGGCACATTTATAAATCACTGTAAGAAGCAGATATTCAAAAGCAGGGAAATAATATGAATGGAAAGTTTTCAAAAAGGAGCTTTCAAACTATCCTGTATGTAGCCATCAAGTACATATTTAAGACCATTTAACATGCTTCCCACATCTGATATAATCTGCTGGAGACAGTCAACAGTCGCTGGGTCTCCCTTTCTCTGAAATTCTTAGTAAGCCTTGAAACAATGAGTCTTATATTTTAAACGGAGATAGCTGGACTACAAAAGAAGAGCTTTAAAAAGGACCCCTCTCACCCATCTAACAACCTTTTTATTTTCCTAGTGGGTCATCTAATGTTGCTGCTAATACAATTTTATCTATGGCTTATGTGTTGGATTTTACTTTACCCATTATTTTTGTGCTTTTATGTTAGTGATCTGTATTTGTTTAGTGTATTGTGTGCTTTATCAGTGAGTGGCTTTACCATTTTGACTTTCTCTGTCCTTGTTTAAGATTTGTCATTTAAGTATTGAATATGAATGTTTAATCATTACTTGAGGTGAGAATGTGGATCCTGACATAAAGCCAGGAGGTAAATTGTTTCCGAGGAATTACACTGTAAAAGAGATTCTCTCAGGCTAATCATGTGAGGTAACAAATAAAGAAGGGAACAAAGACCAAACAAATACTTACCGGACTAGCTGTTGGCAAATCTGGCATCCTGGAAGGCATCTGGAAGGAATTTCACAGCAACATATTTAATCATTAATTTAAATTTGAATAAATACAAATTTATGGAGCACATTTGACAAAGACGGTAATAATGGTCGGATCTCTCCTAGTGAGAAGTAAACTCTCTGTAGACAAAGTTTGAGGACATTATGGAAGGTTATCAGTCAGCTGGGCAGGACGCCCGGTTAGGTTGGCCTTTAACCAAGAGAGGCTTGTGAAACCTGCCAAAGGGACTCTCACTTCCATCACAGTCACATGCAGGCCTTTGGCCTAATGTTAAACGTCTGTGTTCACTAACACCTTTGAATCATCTTTGAGCAGCAGCACGTACTGTAGTTAGCAAAGAAAATCCAGAGGCAAATAATTGATGTAAAAGAAAACACACAAGTAACCAAGCATCACTGTGAGTGTACAGGAAGAATGTTAGGACTGTGACTTCTTGAAAGTGTAACTTAAAAACAGAAATGGCTTACACACAAAGAGGGGTTAAAAGAAACATCACTGCCGGAAACTACTTAATTCAAGACTTTTACAAACAAAATGTTACATTTTTCTTTGCCTATTTCTTTATAGCAGGACAAATTTTATACCAGCTGCTGTACCTTTAATTGAACTATTTCGTGTGTGCTTCTCATGCACACATGGTACATTGTGAATGAGTGGCCTGCATGAGAAGTCAATAAGAAGCCTTCTCCATACAAAGTTTAACACTGCTTCGTAAGATTCCATTAACACGCACACACACGCACACACATGCACACACACATCTTTATTTACAATTTAAAATGAATAATATTTCAAATTTAACAGTAAACATGAAATGGGAATCGGACTTTATTGAATCCAAATGATTAAATCCAAACTCCCTAAAACAGCTGACGGATAAGAAGATATGACACACAGGTTCATCACTGGTCTTCCCCCTCACTTAACGCTATAATTACAGTGACAAACATATACATCAAAATTATGTGGAAACAGACTCATTTACTCTTTGGAGAGTAGTGGTTAGGGTTTGGGCCTACTTAAAACACACACACACACACACACACACACACACACACACACACACACACACACACACACACACACACACACACACACACACACACACACACACACACACACACACACACACAATTACATACGGGCACACTACAGTACCTCTGAGCACATACCTGTGGGGGTCCTTTGACACTGGAAGTATGTACACACATTCCCGCTTGGTGAAAGTGCTTTCTATCCAGGGTTTCTGGGACTGCGAACAAAGAGAAACAGTTTCATAATGTGAGCAGTGGACTGACGTTCATCATTTGTGTTCACAAGCTTTATTATGTTTGCATTTACAGAATTCAATCCGATAAGAAAACGGTCCCCTGCTCATCTGCGTAGCTAGTGAGTGCTCCTACAAAGAGTGCCGACATGATATCCAACGTAGATTCACAAAGACAAAGAATGAAAACATGGGGGATAAATCAAAAGTGATAAGCTGTCTGTTTTCTCTGAAAATAACAGAACATCCTTCTAAAAGAGGGCTTGTAACCCCTTAATCCAGGATTTAGTCTATGAAAATCAAAAGGGATTAGAAGTTTTAATAATTAAAGAATAAAATATATAAAATTAGGATAACTATAGTCATCAGCTACAGGTGCCTGCCAATTTTCTAAACCACAATAAAATATCATGCTGCATCACTATTCCTTTAAAACAAGGATTTATGTCCCAGGAATTTTCAATTAAATGCCTCATGCCTTATTGTTCCCTCCAGTACGGCTCAGAGCGATTAGCACCATTAATCCCTGCGAGCACAAAAGAGGGAAACCTGCAAACACCGTCACCTGCTTCCCACCAAAGCGTTTCAACTATTCATGAAACTCAAAACAATAGTATTGCAACAACCAGGGATGGAAAGGCTGTGAACCAGGCGGCTACCAGCAAGTCATTTTCTGCTGGAGCAACAATTCTACTGAGTTAAATACGTCTAAATTTCAATCATTTTATCTCTCTCGAAAGTCTCTCATTTCTCTGGTGTCAAGAGTCCCGTCCATAGTGACCCTGGTTCTATGCTGCCGACAACAAATGGTGTTTTTTACGGAAACATCTTAACCAACAGGTCATCCCACCGCTTTGACCAGTGTCACCGAATCTGTACCTGGATGTCCTCCTCTTCATCTCTGTGTTTAAGGGCTTTGTACAGAAACATGCCAAGGCTCCTTCATGCATCTCCCGGACAAACCACAGTCGCCACAACTTCTTCCCCCTGAGCACTGGATCATCGGCAACAAATCGCTGCACTTCTCTCGACCTCCGTCTCTCAAAAGAAGATTTCCATACGAGTCTCAAAGTCTACAGCGACACCGTGACCACACAGATCCAGAGACCAAGTTAAACGCTGAGCGATAAGTGAAAAGGTGGCAGCCTCCAAACTCCATCCACGGTTAATCTGTAAGAAGCCACTCGGGGGGACGGATGAATGTGTCTGAGACCAACTAGATATTATACTTTGCTGTGGGGAGAAAGAGACGAGGGAGGTGGGGGTGTGGAAGAGGATTAGTGGAGAGGCCTCAATGATATATACCTAGTTGTCTACTGAGGACACACCACCAACTGTGACTAATGCAGTACACACAGAACCTCTGCCAACAACACGGGCTCCGCACTTCTTTAGAAACTCATTTACAAAAGTTTACCTAGTGAACTAAAGAGACATGGAACCCCAAACATGGGTTTAAAGGCAACCGTGTTTTTGTTATTCAGTGAGTCTTCCCTCTGGAAGAAGTCTGCATCGGGTGTGTCCACACAAAAGAAATCTTGATAGATTACTCACTTTTCTTCCCACAACAGTGGCGCCACTGCTGGAGAACATGCATGAGTTGGGAAATGCGTTCAACAAAGTTTGCTTTAATAATGTAAATACCACATTAAGAAGAACACCATAGAAAAATGCATGCAGTGATTTGGTATCAAAACCTTTTGACATTTGGAGATTTCTGTAAGAATTGAATTTCCAGCAAAAGAAAGATCAGAAACTCCTTTTTGTTTATATACACCGCCACTCAAATGTTTGGGGTCTCCTGTTATGATGAGTCTCAGCTTTCTAGTCAAACCCAATTAATGCAATTCCATACATTTATCCTAACTAACGTGATTGGGGCATCTCTTAAAGTTATATCTGCTCCCTTTTGTTTTGTTTATTGTTCTGATCCATGACTCAAAACCATGATATGATCCGAACCGGGAGTTTCATGCATTACAACCCTAAAACTTCAATGTGTTTCTACGTGTTCATACATTTTACTCTGTAGCCTGCCGAACATTGTGAGTTACACTTTGTTGTTATGTCACATGCTGCTTTGTAATTGGTCGTTGACTCTTCAGTGGCCCCTTGTTCATTGACTTAGTGACCTAATCAATGTCTGTCCTGCGCTGTGGAAGAAAGCTTTCAACCAAAACTCTGGCGTCGTCGTCTGGATCTAACAAAGTGTTAATGAGGCAGATGAAGCAGGACTGTGCCCTGCCAACCTGTAACCATGGTACCTGAGAATGTCCTGCAAGAAAAGACGTGAAGACTTCAGAGCTCCTG